>NC_056627.2:342709224-342735842 GCF_002870075.4 Lactuca sativa | reverse complement strand
AAACTTTTATCCTTCAACTTTGAGTTTGGATTTATACTATTTTTGTCTAAGATGTAGTATAATAGTATATATTTTTTTAACATCAACTTACACACTAAAAGTTTACAACAACCACATATTTTAATATTAATAATCACAATATAATAATTACAATAATTATAAAGATATAATAAGCAATTAAGATAACGATGGTTTTATCAAAAAGCTGGTTTCGTGTGATTGTCTAATGCCTATCACAAAAATCTTTTTCAAAAGAACTTTGAAAAAAATCATGTATCGTGAAATACATGATTTTCATAAAAAATGATTGATTCTTTTTTGTGGTGGGACATTCTTTTGAAAGCTTCCAACCATTTTGGTCGTTGTTTTGTGATTTACTTACCATGTAAAAAATAACAATATATTTTCGTTTATACCATGTATTACAATATTTTATTTTTGTTTTTGAACGAAAATAATATTTTATCTACCCTATTATAGCATTTTACTATCAATTTTTCTTGTTAGAATTTTATACTTTCGAAAATTTTACACGATTATAGCAGCTAAAATCTCTTTGTATTTGGATGACAAATCAATGATAAACACACATCAATGAAAGTACGTTGTCATTACATTAATAATAAAATGTTGAGTTTTTTCCGATTCAATTTCTTGGTTCTTCAACTTAATGTCTTTGGATTCGGTATTTTCAGGCGGAAGTGAATTATCTCGGACAATTTTCACATCCAAATCTGTGGAACTAATTGGTTACTGTTTAGAGGACGAACAAAGACTTTTAGTCTACGAGTTCATGCCTCGTGGAAGCTTGGAAAATCACTTATTTAGGAGTAAGTTTTAGTTTATTTTCTGTTTTATTTTCTTGGTTTAAATAAATCAATAGAAATAATTTTTTTTTGTATGATTGATCGATAGGAGGATCATATTTTCAACCGTTGTCATGGAGTCTTCGTTTGAAGGCTGCTCTTGGAGCTGCTAAAGGCCTTGCTTTTCTTCACAACGCAAAAACAAAAGTGATTTATCGGGATTTCAAGACTTCTAATGTGTTGCTAGATTCGGTAAGTTCGTGTTGTTCGCAAGTATAGACTACGTTTCTTAGGGTAGTTAGGTAACTTTACATTTATCTCAACAATCAATTTCTTTCAACTTCTTGCATGCTTCTCCAAATCTTTTATTATTTCGGCCCTAAATAATCATAATAAGAATAAGTTTTTGTCAAACACCAATAAGCAAGCACTTCAAATGCACGTCCAAAATCGGTTTAAGCTTAAGGGTAGTTTGGTAATTTTACAATGACGTTATAATACAGAACTACAATGCAAAATTGTCGGATTTTGGGCTCGCGAAAGATGGACCGACCGGTGATAAAAGTCATGTTTCTACTAGAGTCATGGGAACCTACGGATACGCGGCACCCGAGTATCTAGCAACAGGTATGCAAGTGTTTTGTATCAAGAAATAGCAACATACTTTCATTGATTTCTTTATCATAGCATTTTAATTTTCATTTCTTTCCATTACAATATTACACATCGAAAAATCCACCAATTTGTAGCTGTCATCCAAATACAAAACAATTTTGAACTTTTACAGCTATAATTGGATAGATTTTTCAAACTATAAAATACGTTGCTATTTCGTACAATTTTATGATGCTTCTTTTTTTTTCGACTTCTCATTTTAGGTCACTTGACGTCTAAGAGTGATGTGTATAGTTTTGGGGTGGTTCTTCTTGAAATGTTATCGGGCCGAAGAGCAGTAGACAAGAACAGGCCATCGAATGAATACAGTTTAGTTGAGTGGGCCAAGCCCTACTTGGCCCACAAACGTAAATTGTTTCGGGTTATAGACAACCGGCTCGAGGGCCAGTATACACTGGAAGGGGCCTATGCGGTTGCAACCGTTGCATTACGGTGTATATCAGTTGAGCCCAGGTTTAGGCCCACAATGGTGGAAGTGGTCAAAGAACTCGAGCAACTTCAAGACCCGAAGGGAAGCAAGCCCCGAAGACACTCGACTCATGGAACACTCCCAATTGGGAAGGCTGCTTATCCCAGGCCTCAAGGTTTGTAGGAAAAGATGTGACTAGTTGGGCCAAATGATTGTACAGTTATTTGGGCTAAGTGTTAAGTTTGTTTCTAAATTCAAGGAAACTACAAAAGTCATCCCTGAAGTTTAATTTATTCTTAACTTTTGGTCATGTGGTTGCTGATTTTGTGATTTGGTATTTAACAAAATACCAATACAATGTTTAGTAAATCTGTATTTAAATCTATAAAACATCAAATCGTATAATTTTTTAAACAGGCCACAGCGGCTTTGATTGACTCGTTGACCCACTCACCCACATGTATTTTTCTAGTCCTTTATTTAGAGTTTTATAAACAACTGATGTTTGATTGTTATAGAAGAATTAAATTATTAAAATAATTAAACCTATTTTTTCAATAAAACGATTTAAAAGGTTATAGGCATTTACTTTAGAAAAAACAAGTTCAAGTATCGTTAATAGAATATCTCCAAATTTCAGAAGCTTGTAAAATTTGACAATTTGAGCAAAATTCAAGAATTGGTCTTTTATCAACAAAGAAAGACTTTCGTGTTTGTTTCCCATGTGAATAAGTCAACATATGGCATCCTTTAAAATATAGATTCTACAAAGTTGCATATGATGACCAAGTCTCCAATTTTAACTCATGTTAAATAAGTCCAAAATGTCCAACTATGTTATACTTTCTATCTTATGAACATTAAGAAATCAGCTAAATAAATAAGAAAACGTCACACGGTTTTAAGTACAATAATTTCATTAACAGTAACACTTACTTAGATCTCAAGTCCGAGAAAATAATCCGTACATTTTCCCTTTAGTTTGTACAAAAAATCCTTTACTACTACAAACAACACATTTTACAATGAACACACAAACAACACCTTTAACAATTAACATATCACAATTCACACGCTATTATGTTTCACACTGCCAGCTGTCCAATGCCTCCAATCCAATCTCCCAATCGATCTGTTCCTCAACGTAACCAATTCCTTAAAATCAAAAACCTTCTTTATATAATTACCACTCACTTGCTTTTTCATATCACGTTCTTCTTTAACACATTCCACTTCCACTTCCGGTTCCGCCTCCGGTTCCGGTTCCGGTTGTGATTCCAGTTGCGGTTGTAATTCCAGTTCCGGTTCCGGTTCCGGTTCTGGTGATGTATCCTTGATGATTTGCTCGAGCATTTCGACTACTTGGCTCATTTTGGGTCGGGATTTGGGGTTTTTTGTGAGACATTTATTGGCTAAAGAAGATAGTTTTTGTGCGGATTTAAGGGAGAAGTCTCCTTCGAGACGTGGATCCATTAAAAGATGAAATTTTTTCGAATCTGAAATAAAAGGCTTCACCCATTCCAATAGCTTCTGTTCATTCCGTGGCAAGTTACGTTCCACTGCTCGCCTACCCGTGATAAGCTCGTACACCACCACCCCAAACGACCACACATCGCTTTTTGATGTCAGTCTCCCCGTGTGCACATACTCAGGCGCTGCATAACCTATCGTCCCCACCACCTTAAATTTTAAATACCACAAATAATATTATAAATTTATATAATACAAATAAATGAAAAAATAAAAAATAGTAAAATATTAGTATTTAGTATTTACCACTGTTGAAACATGACTCAGTCCAGCAGTGGGACCCTGTCTTGCTAGACCGAAATCCGAGAGCTTTGGGTTGAAGTCTTCATCGAGAAGCACATTTGAAGTTTTAAAATCACGAAAAATCAACTGCATTATATAAAAATATTAATATATAAATAAAATGAGTGAAAGTAGGTTGCTATTTAGAAGTGAAATAAACGATTACTTGAAAATCCATTTCTTCATGAAGATAAGCCAAACCACGAGCTGCACCAAGTGCAATTTGTAAGCGTGACATCCATGAAAGAGGAGAATGGACACGTCCCAAAAGATGATCTTCTAAGCTTTTATTGGACATGAGTTCATATACTAAAAGCCTTTGAATCCCTCTTTCGTCATCTTCTGCACAATATCCAACTAACTTTACAAGATTTGGATGGTTGACTATACCCAAAAAGTTGACTTCATTAATCCACTCCTTATGCCCCTGAACACTAAGAACATAGAATTTCAAGAAAAATCCATAAGACAACAAAATATCTAATGTTTTCAAAGGGTTTCATGTGAACATAGGGTAAGAAGGTCAGATTTAAAAAGGGTATCCAATGGTGATTTTTGATTTGAGATTGGTCCAGTGATGTACAAGTCTATAGTGGACAAAACAATAATTTTTCTGCAAGTCTAGTCAACATTAAAGAAAAAAGAAAAAGGAAACTTTATCAATGGAACAAAATTGTTATCAACATTTTATTCAGAAGACAAACATTAACATTCAATACAGGAAATTATCAATACCAGGCTTCTGAATTACTTCTTATGAGTGATGAGTAAGTAATTGATCAGATATTGCTCTAAGATGAAAACAAACCCTTTTAGATATTTGGTGACAAAATAATTTCAATTCTTAAATAGATGGTACGAATACTGAATTGAATTACACCTCCAAACAGTAAAAAGTTGTTCTTGATGTTTACATTTGAGCAAATGCACAATTATTTTTGTGACAGGTACTAAATTTTGTTGTTTTTCACATCAAACTTTCGTTCATAAAAGCTAAAAGAAACTTTAATTTATCTTTAGCAATTACTAGACCTAAAGATGAGTAATCCATTTCAATCTTCCTTTTGTTGTTATATTACTATAATTGTTTAGCTCCAACAACTGCATTATGTGTATAGGACATATTTTGTATACTTATATAGAGCAATAGCAGAATCAAAAGGGCGTACAATGTGCTGATAGACTTGTAAAATGTATCGTTTTTTTAGATAAGTTTGACGTTCTGACAGCTGTAGTTTCCACTGAGAATTTCTTGTTTATATAAGATCTTTTGTCTTATATTCTTATTCAACGTAGAAAATTCATAGGCAGCTAGTGCGTTAGAATATAAATCCATATATAGTTATATACAAATAGTTTTTCAGATACTTTTCGTGATTAATTGTGCTTGTGGTTGTAAAACCTGCAAATCCATGGATTCTGGAGTTGTGTGTGGAGTTCTCTAAAAAAAACACTCGGAAAACAGTAATTTATTTGAAAATCTAATTAAATAAAGAAAATAAAATGACGGAGGAAAGGGCAAAAAGCCATGCCTGGAATCCATTACGGCTCAACTGCTTGATAGCAACATCCAGATACCGATCTCCATCGCTACCTGCATCGGCCACGGCGGCGGACTTAACAACACCTCTGTAAACACAACCAAATCCCCCCTCACCGATCACAAGCGATCGATTGAATCCCTTGGTCGCAGACTTCAACTCAGCGAACTTAAAAACTCGCAGATCGTTCGCACGACGCTGAGATAAGAGCTCAGAGAACCCTACGGTGTCACTGAGGTCTCTAGAGTTGCTATCTGAATCAAACTCCGACCGACGAGTAGTGTCAAAGCTGGTGGATGCAACGCTGAGGGAACGCGCCCAGGATACCCTGGTCGACGACCTGGAAAGGACACCGTCCTCGTCGTTGGCTCTCCTATCTCCAGTACTAAAGTGAAAACACTTCATTTAGTTGCAGCTGTCAACTATTAGCCTATTTTTATGGCGACGGCGTTTGGTCGCCGGAATTTAAATGCTCCGGTTAGAAGAGAGAGAAAGGGGAGGGGGAAGACGGGTTCAACCGAGCAGAATGTTCGAATGTTAAACTAAAATTGCTTACATTTGATTGATTTATATATAATTATATATTAAAATTATATATTAATAAGTCAATAAAAGATTGCTATACGTATATGTATTCGTATATACGGAAAAGGTTGGTGAGCAGCTCGGTCCACCATGAAATGTTTTATTAAAATCTCTATTAATTTCATTTTATAAAAAAAAAATTCACAAGTCTATTTTTAATAATTTTCTTTTACCGATCTAAGCAAGTAAAGAATTAAATATAATTTTATTAGAAACTCCGATTTTGAAGGTTTTACAAATAAAAATGCAAATATGCAGAAATATCAAGCATCAATATTTGAGTGGGACAAACAGTTCTAAAAAAGAAAAAAAAAAAAAAATATATATATATATATATATATATATATATATATATATATATATATATATATATATATATATATATATATATATATATTAAACTTTTGAGATTTTTAATAAAACGCCGAGGTTTGATGTTTTAAGAGATAAAAATATTGCTATTAAATATTATGTATTATTTAAATGTTTGTGAGATTGTTTATGTTCATATCCACTTGGTATTTTTGTCTATCAAAACTCTGAAGTTAATGTTTGAAGTCTCAAACTTATAGTTCATGTTAGGTGGGGGAGGGTTGGGTTCGTCTTGGTGTATGCCAAGTAACAGTTAAGCATGTGTTTTGGTGTGCGTTTTCTTCACCGGGTAGACATCTTTCTAGGAATTTTAGGTAACAGTCAGCCTTTCTAGAGGAGTAGTTTGCATCCCTAACGCACTGGTGACAAAGGTTCTCATCACGAAGACTTTATATTAAAGATCTGAAGCACAACTATTTTATCCTTGTTGGTGTTGCTTCATTCAAAGGTCGATGATGCCTCAAGCATACTTGCTCAAGCTTGGGGAACTCTAGTTTAATCATTGTTTCGGTTTCCAATTAAAATTCCTAGATCAACATTAGCTTTGTCTAGACTATATTACATACATCTCTATCATTAATACTCTATCTATATGTACTGTGTTTGTCCAGGCATGCTGGCTCTGATTAATGAATTTTCTTTTTGTCGTTCAAAAAAAAAAGATTAAATAATTTTTTTTGTCTTTTTTTGTTTTTTTTTTTTATTTTTCCTTATTTTATTATTATTATTTTTTTGATGTTTTTAGTTCTTTTTAATTTATTTATTTATTTATTATTATTATTATTATAAATTTGGATAATCGTATAAAATTCGGAAAACATTTTAAAATTCGGATGAAATTTTAAAATCTGTAGCGCATTATAAATTTGGTCGGCATAATAAAATTCAAACGACTATATAAAACGGAACAATAACAAAGTTTGTCTTTATTTATCACGGATATGTTAATTGGTTCGTTATTATATTTGTGTAATGCGTTATGCAGTTGAAAACAAACTTTACTTTTGTTCAATTTTATATAGTCGTTCGAATTTTATAATGTCGTCCGAATTTTTAATGTTATCCAAATTTTATATGGTTATTGAAATTTATAATAATAATAACAATAATAAAAGAAAAAACAACAAAAAAACAAAAACAAAAAAAAAAAGAAAAAAAAATGAAGTCAAATCAAATGTAAAATATTGATTAGACTAATGTTAGGGGAGATAAAATTAGTTAAGGATAATACTTATGACACAACCCCTAGATGTCACATCATTTTTTTTTGCATGTCAACTAAGCACAACATCATGTTAAGTAATGTGTCTTAGCATGTCACATCATTTTTAACACTGAGAAAATGAAGTTATTTTCGTACCTAGTGCCAACGGAACTCTCCAAGATTGAGAGGTTTGCTAATGGATTGTCTGTCGACTTTGGTCCGACAGTCAAGATGGCAACTACTCTGAAAACAGTTGTTCGTGTAGCTAAGAATGTGGAGGCCCAGCAGAAGGAAAAGGGTCTGGAAAGAATAGATGTTGGTGAAAAGAGGAAGTTCGATGGAACTTCAGGGTCCAACAAGAAAAACAAGTTCTCAAAGTCTAGTTCGAGAAGAGAAAGAGGGGAAGCGAAATGGTGCGACAAATGTAAGAAGAAGCATCATGGAAAATGTGAGGTAGTGGCCACATGCTACAAGTGTGGAAAGCCGGGGCACTATGCCAATGAATGCACCCTCGCTAAGAAAGTTTGTTATGGTTGTGGTGAGGAGGGACACATGTCGAGGGACTGCCCGAAGAAGAAAGAGGCAGCTAGACCCAACATTCCGCCAAAGCCGAAGGCGAGAGCATTCCAGATGACACTGGAAGCTGCTAAAGATGAAGCTGATGTCGCTTCAGGTACCTTTCTCGTAAACAAATTGTCTGCCCAAATTTTATTTGATTCTGGAGCCAACTACTCCTTTATATCGCATGAATTTGGTAGAAAACTAGCTTTGCCTGTTGATAGACTAGATAATGCTTTATTAGTCGAAGTTGCTAGTGGCAAGTTTGTACATGTTAGTCATCGTATGAAAAACATCTTAATTGACTTGAATGGGAATAAGTTCCACGAGGAATTATTGCCTATAGAACTTAATGGTTTCGACATCATGTTGGGAATGGATTGGCTTAGTGCCAATGATGCCGAGATATTGTGCAAGAAAAAGATAGTCAAAGTAAACCCACCTGGGAAAGAATCGTTTATGGTGTATGGAGATAAACGCAGAGTAAATTTTGGAATCATTTCATTGATGAAAGCCAGAAAGTGTTTGGCTAAAGGATGTACGTCGTATCTAGCATTCGTGATCGATGCTAAAAAGGAGAAAAAGGTGATGCAGAGCATTCCTGTCGTGTGTGATTATCCGGAAGTATTTCATAAAGATCTTCCCGGATTACCGCCTGATAGACAAGTGGAGTTTAGAATAGACTTGTTGCCAGGGACGATGCCAATAACAAAAGCACCTTATTGATTAGCACCGACGGAGATGAAGGAGCTGATGATGCAACTTCAGGAGTTATTGGACAAAGGTTTCATTAGACCTAGTTCATCGCTCTGGGGAGCTTCGATGTTACTCGTAAATAAGAAAGATGGAAGTATGAGGATGTGCATTAATTACGGAGAACTAAATAAAGCAATGATAAAGAATAGATACCCGTTGCCGAGGATTGATGACCTGTTCGATCAACTACAAGGTTCAAGTTATTTTTCAAAGATCGACCTGAGGTCAGGATATCATCAGCTGAAAGTAAGAGAGCAGGATATAGAGAAGACTGCATTCAGAACACGATATGGACACTACAAGTTTTTGGTTATGTCGTTTGGACTAACCAATGCTCCAGCAACATTCATGGATTTTGATGAATAGAGTTTGTAATCCGTTCCTCGATAAATCCGTGATAGTGTTCATTGACGACATTCTGATTTATTCAAAGAGCCAAGAAGAGCATGGCAGACACTTGCGAGAAGTGTTGGAAGTCTTGAAGAAGGAGAATTTGTATGCAAAGTTCTCTAAATGTGATTTTTGGATTCGAGAAGTCCAATTCTTGGGTCACGTGGTCAACCAAGAAGGGATAATGGTTGATCCAGCAAAGATTGAAGCTGTAATGAAGTGGGAACAACCAAAAAGTCCCACGGAAATCCAAAGCTTTTTAGGATTAGCCGGATATTACCGAAGGTTTATCCAAGGCTTTTCTTCGATCGCTAGTCCATTAACAGCTTTGACCCACAAAGGAGCTGCTTATGCTTGGAGTGATAAGCATAAAGAAGCGTTCGAGAATTGGATATAGAGAATTGGATATTGAAAATCTATGTCTAGATTAGAAACTTTTATGCAAAAGGATGTTCAAAGGAATGTACTTTGAGTGAGAGACATCATATCTAAGGAATTGTCTTGTAACAATGTCCGATAGAGGACTTTGTAATATCATTGGCAATAGTCTTTGTGACTTTGGTGCAGTGACATTACAAGAGGATCATTGCATAAAATGTTAGAATCTAGCATATTCTATAAATAGCAAGAATTTGATATTCTTTCACTTATGAAAAAAAGGATTTGGAGTTGTGAAATGAGAATGATTGGGAATGTGCTCAATTTGGTCTATTTCACAAAGTAAGAACCATAGGTAAACATTGTGTGCATGCTAAGAGCATGGGGCAAGTGTAATAATTCAAGTAAGAAGTTGATTACCCGAAACGACAAATAATGAGTAATCGATATGGTGATAAATAAAAGGAGTTTTATTTATACTCAAAGGTTTGAGGCCATATGGGATTAGTATTATTCTTGTGTTTCACATTTGCATGTTTTGACTTCCAGAATAATTGAGTTTATTAAGAGTAATCGAATTATTCGAACGGGCCACAGTCGTTCATATGTTGGAAGTAGATATGAATAAAGACTGTCGTGAATTGGTGTGTGGATTGTCTGAAAGAGTATTAGACATAAGCAAATGTTTGCTGCAACGTTCATGAGTGCTTATGAATATGATTTGAGCATTGGATTAAACCCACGCTCACTTGGATCACTCCATGAATTGTATCACGAGTGATTGGTGAGACGATAACATCTTATATTCTTGAAACCGAGATGTGTGAGTTGTATCTTGCAAATCGGTTGCATATTGATAATATGTAAACGCACTAGTAACTTGGTGTTATAAAACATATTGTTGTGTGTGATTTGGTTAGTGAGTGCAAGCAAGCATTGTATCAAAGTTTATCCGTTCCTTGTATCCAAAGTAGGATAAAAGCGATATCTTTGGGCCCCTCGATGATTTAGTAAATGCTCAGTCGGGCTAGGGCTAATTTGATTTGTTCAATTAGTCAGTCGTCATAAATCAGAAATCGAGATATAGTATAAAGAGAATGATTAGAAATCATGTCTCATACGATATCTAGAATGGAGGAATATATGATCCCTTATCTAAGGACACGCGTATCTGATAGGATCAGAGTTGACAGCAGCTTTGGAAAGCTACGATTGCAGACCAGGATCTGAAGTTATACGCATAATAGTTATTAGACTTATCCAAGTGGGAGACTGTTGGATTAGTGTCTAAGTCCATAACTATTTTGGTATGTACTTGACCCGATGGTGCATGGTCCTTTTGGGTTGTCTTCACCAAAGCAACTTGATTGGAGAAATAAATAGAGAGAGAGGTTATTATGATTTATTAATATGTTATAAGAATAATATATTAAAGGAGAAATCATATTTGTTTAATTAATATTGGTCAATAATTAATTAAGAATTAATTTTATGGTCAAATGTAATTAATTAAACTAGAGGGGCTGAATTGTAATTATGTGATAGTTACAAAATAAGGTAAGGATTATCTTAAGGATAGGTTGGACGAATTTGAGGTGATAAGGGCCTTAGAATTCGACCATGATAAGGATTCAAGGCTTATCTTATGGGTTGCTTGGTAAGCAAGCAACTAGATAAGGATAAGGACTGAAACCCTATCTCTACACCTATATAAACCCCCTTTGGCTCATGATTTCGTCCAGACCTTCCCAAGGCATCTTAGGGATGAATTCTTATACCTCTCCTCTCTCTTTATACCTTCTCCATTTGATCTTGGTGTTTGTAAGCCATTAGAGGAGTGACACTTGTGACTCTAAGCCTTCCAAAGTCAATTCAAGGAGGAATTGGGATTGTTATTACTACATAACAATCAAGGTAACATCTTAAACCTAATTATATGTTAATATCGATTTCCATATGCTAGAATTAGGGTTTATAGTCTTGGATAACTTGCATATACAATAGAGAAACCTAGATCCAAGCATTAGGGTTTGTATGAGCACATAGGATGTCTTATGACTAAAACCCATCAGTGGTATCAGAGCCTAGACTAGTTTCTATTGTATTGATGCTTGATATGTATGTAAAATTCGATTTTTGGGTTTCTGGAGGCTGAACTCGCCGAGTCCATAGCTGAACTCGCCGAGTTCATGCTGAACTCGATGAGTCCAAGCTTGGCTTGACGAGTCAACTCGTCAGATGGAGCATATTTCACGATTTCTTGCTGTTTTTGCTTATGGATTGTTACCTTATCATATTAGATTAATATTAATCCGATTTTATGATATATTTGACTATATTCTTGATCTAATTGAAGATATTTATCAATTAATAAGATAATTGTTTCCTTATGTGATAATTGATTAATTATTTTGATTAAATTGGTAAATTGTTTTGCAAGAAATCATTTAATAAATCAAATATGGATAATTATGTAATTAAATGTTAATTTAGATTATTTGTTATTTGATCCTTGTTGTTATGAAAAGTTTCATATTTTCCCCTTAGGTTTTATAGTTTAAATTTGAACCCAAAAGTTTTGTTGTTTTGAAATTTAAATAGTTGAAACCCTAATGTTTTGAAAAAGGTTTCAAAACTTGCCCTCAAGTTTTGGAATTTAAAAGTTGATTAAAAGTTTAATTAGGAATGTTAAATTCTAAAAACCCTAGTATTGTTTGAAAAGTTCAAATTACACCCTTATGGTTTTATTAATTAATTAAGGAGTATAATTAAAAGAGGTTTAATAAATCCATAAAAGTTTAGGTTTAAAATTTAATTGAATTAAAAGTATAATTGTTAAATTTGACCACCTAATATTTTAAAAGTGTAAAATACACCATATACTATATATATAACATTAAAAGTCTAACATTATATATATGTATGAGTAAAAGTCAGTCTTACCGTTAGTAGGCCTCATTCACGAAGCTGATCTATAAGGGGTGTTTAAGGAAATTGCTTATAAAATGGCGATTGAATGGGTATCCACTCTTACCCACCGCACTCTTGACTAGTGGAGGGTCGTTAGCCGAACGGGTAGGATAGGACGAAACCTTCCATTATAAGTATAATGAATTATTAAAGTAACTAAATGTTTCATAAAATTCCCAATCTTAGTTACTTAGGCAAAAGTGAATTGATGCAATTCCATGAAATTACACTTTGTGCCCTTGCAAAGATGTTAGTGGAGCGTGTGTGGTTTACCGGCACACTAAATGGTTCTAAGCAAAGGTAGCAAAGGGTGACTCAATGTTTGTCATAGTTCGGTGGAGCGTGTGTGGTTTACCAGCACATCGAATAGGTGACTGTAACATGTGAAGGCACCATGTAGTTTGCATGGTTATTCACACCCGCTTTGTGATCCTCGGCATCTCAGTCACAAACAAGAGGGGCATATCGAGATTTAAACATGCCATTGAAATGTTCAATGAATCTCAAAGGATCTAGGAGTTTTCATAGATTTAAAACTTAAATTTCTTTTTCGTTTTTCATGGTGGAAATTAGTGAATCGTCATTCACTTACCTTCAAATGTTCTGCAATTTGGGTTACGACATCCCTCTCCCGCGTTGTAGAATATTGTGTTGGGTCCTAGCCTTAGTATCTCATTTGGGTAATTTACTAAGGACTCAATCTATCAACTAACTTGAATTCGTTTTCTCCTGTTTTGTAGATGTCAAAGTTCGACAACTATGGTCTTCTCAAATCCCGTGGAACAAGCATTCCACATGAAGATGATATTCCACGATTCGATCGAGGAACAAGATATCATACTTCACTTCCTCCTCCTCCTCCAATTATTCTCCCTAACCCACAAGTTAAAAGGCTTGAAAAGTTCAAGATCACTCAAGCCCTTTTGGCAAGTAAACATAAAGAAGGAAAGTCGGTGTGTGCACACGTCCTAGGGATGAAGTCACACATTGATAGGTTAAGAATGTTGGGATTTGTTGTCTGTGAGGAAATGGTTGTTGATTGGGTTCTTCAGTCACTTCCAAACTCATATAGTGAGTTTGTAAGAGAGTACTATATGATGAACCGCGACGTGACCCTTATAGATCTCACCTATATGCTTATTACTACTGAATCAGCAATGGTTTGGCACAATAGAAAAGCAAAGTTGATTGGTGAATCTACCTTCAAGACCTCTATGGATATAGACAATGGCAACGAAAGACATGCTATGATCGAAAAGTTTGATCATAAGAGAAAGGCAATGTCTGAAGTAGTTCCATGTGCTGTTCCAAAAGAGTCGATTTGCTTTTATTGCCAAGAGAAAGGGCATTGGAGACGAAGCTGCCCCATTTACCTAAGAGATCTAAGAGATGGGAGAGTCGAAACGTATGGCTCTAATATAGGTAAAATCCATTAACTAACTCTTTTAAGCTTCTATTCTAGATTCTTAATACATAATGTGATAAGATCACAATTGATGGAAGAAGTGAGCAGATCTAACCGTGAACGAATGGATTTCGATCGCATTTCTCAAAGATTAGATTCTTGAGCTACTACTTAGAGTTAGAATTAGATTGCTAAGAAAGATGTATTAGCATAGTTTTTCAATGAATTGCATTGTAAGGACAAATTTTTCCGCAATAAAATAAATTTTGATTTTATATTATTTATTTATCATTGCAATGGCATATATGAAAAATTGATGTTTGAATATTAGCAATAATGGATTTGGTTCTTATTATGGAAAGTCGAGAATTTACCAAATATGGAGAGTCTCTCATCGCCTAAGTTTCAATTGGACAGAAACTTGGAATCATGCAACTTGGTTGCACGATGAATGAGAAATTTCATATTTGGACATTAGACTAATTCATTGAATATGTGTCAAGTGAAGGACTAGGAGATCGAGCACTCAAAGTTGTGTGTTGATCAAGTTCACCATAAGAGTAACAAAGATATTCGTCATGATTTACTAAAGGTTTAGTAAATATGATTATACTTATAAGATTAAGTGTAATTCAGAATTGATTAAAAAGGTTTAAATCAATAGCAAGACGAATAACAAGAATCAAGTAGGCAGAAAGATAAAGGTTTCTCCATTCTAAGAAGAAGGCATAGTAGCTTTTATGCTTTATGATAAGTCTTAATGATTAAGAACCATAAATCAATTGATCCTCTAAGTGAGTCTTAGTACAATTGTATGTTTAAGAAGAGGAATTAAGGATTGAAGAAATGGTTAAATCAAGAAGTCAATCATACTTCGTTCCAATAACAAGTCTTAAAGTTAAGATTGTGATATTGAGTGAAAAGTATTAAGAAGGTTTGTAACATTCATAAAATGTGGAAAGTTGTGATGTCTTGGATAAGACAAAGACCAACTAGGACCAATTTATGAAGAGTTTTGGATAAAAGCTACACTAACTCTTGAATATTTGTTTGTCAAGAAATGTTTTGACAAGAGAATCTTATATGTCAAGGAGTCAGTGGGAGTCTTAATGGTCTTGAAAGGTTTCAAGAACAAATCAAATAAACCTTATCGATCATCACTAGCACACGAGTTGAGGTTTACAACCTATCGTGTTGACATTATTTTGTTTCTATGCCGTTCCAATTGAGTTAATTATGCATATGAGTTCTGTGAGTTCTCGTTCGAATGCATAAAATGCAAGGACCTTGATCAATGAATAGTACATTGATAGGAGAAGGTGAGCTGCTTAACTACTTGGAAGACATGGTGGGCAGCTGTGCTACCATAAGGCAAGAAATCGAGATTAAGAAAGTTCAATCCATATGAGTTTGAATTTGTCGTAAACTTTGGTTTTAACAAATTCACATGGATAGGAACACATACACCGTTTAAATCTAAGTGTCATAAGATTTCCTCCTTCATGAAAATGATTGTGAGGAAATGTTTTCACTAAGAAAGATTTTAAGAAGATAGTGATTGTAAAATTGCATTCTCGAATTCGATTATGGTTACGGTATCCCTTTCCATAATTTGAATTCTGAGGTTTGGCAATTGTTTACACACACATATGAACTATCTAAGGCAAAGGTGTATAAGTTCAAGAAGCCTTGATAAAAGAATATCAAAGCACTAAGTATTAGAAACATGAACTTAAGAAATTCAATAAGTATTGTTTTTCTGAAAGTTAAGTTGTTTCTGAATACATGTCGAAGCTAGTGGGAGCATAAGTGTTATGTTTTATAATAATCATCATGATAGTGGGAGCATAAATATTATGATTGTATGATTATTAAGGCACATATTGCAAGTTGGCAATATTAATTATAGAAAACAAGAGTTATACCTTGCAAAGTCGTAAGGGTTGTAAAGTTGTTTTGCTATAATTAAGGGAGAGAATATTATGCTTCATTTCAAATCTAAAGGATTAGGTTGAGAAATGTTAATAAATTTAGCCAAAGGTACATAGTGTGTTCTTAAAATTTCGATTATGATTACGACATTCCTCTTCACAATTCGAATTTTGAGAACATAGCAAATAAAACATTATGCGTCGTGTCCCATACGCTTCGCGTATAGGATCGATTGCAAATGCTTTAATGTTTGACCATTCTAAAATTTTCCAAATGTCTAGCGCATTTAGAGGGAAAAAGGACTAGAATCGGGTTTGACTAAAATAATTAAACAACTATCAAAGGACAATCCAAAGTTCGTCGAAGATTGGTTGCTTGTGAGTGGTTCGAAGCATGGTATTGGATGGACCATATCGACATTATTATGAATAGAAAAGATTCTATTAAGGATGAGTTGTCATATGGAAAATATGGAAATGTTTCCATATTGGATGGACCATATCGACATCATTACGAATAGATAAGGTGTTGGATAAGGTGTCTAAGTCCATAACTTATTTGGTATATACTTGACCCGACCCGGCATGGTCCATTTGGGTTGCACTTCACCCGAACTATTTATGGATAATTTTATGAGAGTTATACACATATGTTTATTAATATATTATAAGTTATAATATATTAATATGAAGTTATGTTATTTAATTAGTCTTAGTCTTAAATTAATTATGAATTAATTTAGAGATTAAAAGGAAGACTAATTAGATTATGGGCTATTGGTATTATATAGTGTGGGCTAACACTCATTTGTTAATGGGCTAGGCTTATATGGAAGTCCATGGATGATCCATGGAGCTTTTAACCCATGGATCCTTGGGAAAGGAAAAGTCATGGGTTATTAGGGTTTCACCCTAATCATGTACACTATATAAGCATGCTTATGAAGCATGAAATGGCCCCTAAGGGGTAACTAGTGAACTAGTGTGTGTGTGCTTGTGTGTGGCCGAAAATACAAGTGTGTATACTCTCTCAAAGTTTTCCAAGAGTTTGTGGTGTTTTGTGATTTCATTTGAGGCATTCACACTATTGGTGCTTGGCCCTCAAACTCCTTAAGAACCAAACTCATCAAAAAGGTATGTAATCTCTTCTAACTCTTTTATGTTGAAATGTTCCCCATGCCATGTTAGATAGGTTATGAACCTTGGAAAATTATTATTTTGCATGTATTTAGACAAACATAGATCCAAGGTTTATTAGGGTTGCATGCACACTTAGGAAGTGTTAGATTGCTCAAAACCCAACAGTGGTATCAGAGCCTAGGCTTGCTTGTTTGATACTTGATGCAAAATATTGAAAAAGTTGAAATTGTTGCTGTCTGGCTGATGGACTCGCCGAGTCCATGGGGGGACTCGCCGAGTTCAAGGCAAAATTCATCCTACTCGGCGAGTAGGTTCGTGCACTCGGCGAGTAGAATGATCAGAATGCAGAATTTCGATTTTTGCTGCTGGAAATGGACTAGAAACATTACCTTAAATTGTTTTGGTGTTTTAAAACTTGTTTTAGTTGGTGTAATGGTTGTTCTAATCCATTTACAATAGCATATATCAAAATTCCATGTTTTTTATGTGTTCATATAATTCTTGAAATTTTGATGATCATGTTCATGCTCTTATGAATTTAGAAGATGATAGGAATTATTTGTTGAATTGTTTAGAATTAATTCTTGATCATTTATGTGTTTTAATGGAGTCCATAATTTGTCCTCAATTTATGGATATCCAAAGGTCACTTTTCTTTAACACACACATAAAACACATAAGTTACATAAAATGAAGAGTCTTCATTTTTATGAATCTTTAATTCATAAGTTATGAAATGAAAAGTCTTGGATGGTTACAAAAGATGAAGAGTCTTGTCCTTAAGTTATGGAGGTTCAAGAGTCACTTCATTAATAAATATATAAATAAAGTGTAACCTTAATTAATTCCATAAGTTATAAAAATAAAGAAAAGTAATTCTTTTATTAGTTTAAAGTCTTCCATAACTTGTCCTCAAGTTATGGAACTTGAAGAGTTTTTGGATTAAAACTACTTTAAACACATAAATCATGGAATTAATTAGTTTTGAATAGTTTCAAAACTTGCCCTCAATTTTTGGAATTTGGAAAAGTTTCACACACTTTAATAAACTTTAATTCTAACACTTAGAATTTTAAAAGTTAAAATTCAACACTTATACTATTTATAACATTAATGGTTAATTATATATATATATATATATATATATATATATGTATAAGAACAAGTCGTTTTACCGTTAGTAGGCCTCATTTACGAAGCCGGTCTATAAGGTGGGTATAAGGTTGTTGCCTATAAAATGGCGACTTAATGGGTGTCCACTCTCACCCACCGCTTGCTTGATCGGTGGAGGGTCGTTAGCCGAACAGGTAGGACAATGACTTTAAATTCTCATTAAAAGTATAATGATTATTATAAAGTAAATAAATATTTTTTATTTAATTCTCAATCTTAGTTACTTTAGGAAAAATGTGAATTTGGTGCTAGCCCATGGAATTCACACTTTGTACCTTACCAAGTCGTTGGTGGAGCGTGTGTGGTTAACCGGCACACTAACTTGGACTAGTAAGGATCACGAAGGGTGACTTAATGTTTGTCATAGATCAATGGAGCGTGTGTGGTTAACCGGCACATTGATTAGGTGATAATATTAAGGGTACCAAGTGAATTGGTATGGTTATTCACACCTTGTTTTGTGATCCTCGGCATCCCAGTCACAAAATTTGAGAGGGCACACTCGAGATTGAAACATGCCATTGAAAAGTTCAATGAATCTCATAAGATCTAGGAATTTCAAATCCAATTAAAACCTAATAAATTATTTCGTTTTTCATGGTGGAAATTGGTGAATCGTCATTCGCCTACCTTCAAATATTTTATAGCTTGGATTACGGCATCCCTCTTCCAAATTATAAAATATTGTGTTGGGTCCTAGCCTTAATATTTCATATTGGGTGTTATATTAAGGATTTTGAATCAACTAACTTGATTTTCTCCCATTATAGATGTCTGGTTCAGACAACTATGATCTTCCCAAATCTCTTGAAGATGGTGTCCCTCAACATCATGCTTCACTTCCTCCACCTCTTCCAATTATTCTCCCTCACCCACAAGTTCTTGAAAAGTTTAAAGTCACTCAATCCCTATTGGCAAGCATAGTCTATGTGTGCTCACATCTTGGAGATAAAGTCACATATTGGCAAGCCGGGAGAGTTGGGTGTCAAAGTCTCGTGAAAGTTGGATGTTCAATCACTTTCTTAGTAACATAGTGAGTCTCTTTGGGACTACTATGAGACAGACTATGACATGACCCTTAATGATGTTATCTATTTGCTTGGTGTTGGGGAATCAGAAATGATTTGGAACACCAGTAAAGCAAATTTGATTAAAAGAACAACTCCCCAAGTCTTAAATGGACATTGACAATAGTAGCATTAGATATCTAGAAAAGGATTTCTCTTCCCAATGGAAAGGGATCGGCCATAGTCAACTCGGTTGACCAAATGGTAAAGAGAAAGGCTAAGTCTGAGATAGTCTCATGTGCCATTAACAAAGGGTCCATGTGTCAAGGTCCACCACAAAGATTGATTTGTCATGATTTACTAAAGATTGGTAAATATGATTATACTTACAAGGTTAAGTATAATTCTGTAACATTGGAAAGGCTACAATGTATGACAAAACAAATGAGAAGAATCAAATTAGGCAGAAAGATAAAAGTTTCTCAAATCTGAAAGGATGGGAGAGTACTTTAGTATCATATTTCATGATCATCTTAATGATTATGAAACCATATCACAAATTCATACTCTAAGGACGTCTTAGTGCATTGTTATGGCTAAGAAGAGAGGTCATGAATTGTTGGATTCGTTAAAATCAAGAAGATGAGTCATACTTCGTTCCAAAACAATTCTTAGAGTCATACTCCAAGATTGTAACTTTGAGTGACATAAAGGAAAATTTATTAACACTAGTCAAATGTAAGAGTAAAATATTTTCTACTCTTGTACATTTGAGATTGGTAAGTTGTGATGTCTTGGATGAGACAAAGACCAACTAAGACCAATTGTGTGAAGTGTTAGTCTTGATAAGAATCCGCATTGTCCCTTGAATATTCGTTTTGTCAAGGAATGGTTCTTGACTGGGGAAACTTATATGTCAAGGGGACAGTGGGAGCCTTAAAGATCCTGAAAGAGTTTCAAGATTTAATCAAGAGTAAAACCTGTAATTTATCACTAGCACACGACTTAAGGTTTGCAACCTATCGTGTTGACATAATTCTTATTTCTGTACCTATTTCAAGTAAGTTGAATTTGCATGTGAGTTATCAGAGTTCAACTTGGAAGCATTGGTGGGCCTTGTGCTACCAAGGTGAATAGAAACTAAGATTGAACAACTTTAATCCACGTAAGGCTGAATTTGTCACTAACCTTATCTTGTGATTATGGTTTTGACAAATTCACATGGATAGGAACTCATACACTATAAAAGCTAAGTGTCATAAGGTTTCTCTCCGATTCATGAAAATGATGGTGAGGAAACGCTTTCACTAAGTAGATTTTACGTAGATATCAATTGTGTTATTTGCATTTTCACAAGTCGTTAGTGGAGCATGTGTGGTTAACCGGCACACTAACATGGACTTGTGAGAAATGGCAAAGGTCTAAGAAATTGAGACTATGATTACGGCATCCCTTTTCATAGTTCTGAAAATTGTTTAGACACACATGTGAGCTATCTAAGAAAGGGTGTATGAATCTAAATTTCAGAAGTCCAGCAGATTTCTGGAAATATGTCAGAGCTAGTGGGAGCATAAGTGTTATGCTAATAATCATCATGTTAGTGGGAGCATGATAATTGTGATTACTATTATTGCAAGCTAGCAATGTTAATTATAGAAAAACAAAAGTTTCAATTCGTGAAGTTGCAGGGGTTGAAAAATTGTTTTGCTATAATTAAGGGAGAGGAAATTATACTTCATTTCAATTCTAAAGCTTAGATTGAGATTTTAATCATCTTTAGTCAAGAATATATACATGAATTTTATGTTGGAATGGTTCAACTTGAAGAAATTCTATATATATTGCGTTTTCAAAATTTGATTATGATTACGGCATCCCTCTTCATAGTTAATTTTTGAAAACATGGCAAATAAAAAATAGTGTAGCAAAAGATTGGTCTAGTATCATGTCTTTATGTCAAACATCATGAATTGTGTCCCATATGCTTCAGATATAGGATCGATTGCATGTGCTATAATATTCATCTTTTCTAAATTTTCCAAATGCTTAAGGCATTGAGAAGGGAAAAGTCTAGAACTGGATATGACTAAAGTGATTAAGCAATTGTCGAGGACAATCTGAGGTTCGCCAAAGATTGGTTGCTCAGGGAAAGTTGGAAGTATGATGTAAGTTGTCGGAAAGGACCATATTGACATATTCTGAAAAGAAGTAACTCTTGTTCGGAAGTGATAGTCAAAATGGGACTATGGAAATGTCTCCATAGGTGGAAGTTATTCAATCTATGTAAGATTAGAAAACCTTAATGCAAGAAGGATGTTCAAAGCAATGTACTTTGAATATGAGACTTCCATTCCATAGAAGTTGACCTTCTTTGGAATACTCTGTAATGACTGGTGACAAGGTTTTGGTGACTTTATGAATAATCATTACAAGAGGAACATTGCATAAAAGTTTAAAATCTAACGTTTTTTTGGTAAATGATAGGAATCGGGGATTCTCACATTTACAATAAGGATTTGGGATTGTGAAATGAGTATCATTGGAATCATGTTCAATTGATCTACATCACAATGTAAGGATCATAGACAAACATAGTGTGCATACTTGGAGCATGTCATAACTATTGTTTAGAAAAACAAAGTGTACATGCCAGGAGCATGGGACGACTGTTGTTTTTATTCAAGTCGTAAGTTGATTGTTTGAAACATTATACAATGAATAATGTGTAATCAATATGGTGATAAATAAAAGGTGGTTCTATTTATATTCAAAAGGGTTCTGAGACCATATTGGATTCGATTATTATTGTGTTTCACTTTGCATGTTTTGACTTCCTAAATAGCTAGGTTATTCTTTCCGAATGACTAAGTTATTTAAACACTCCACAGTCATTCATATGTTGGAAGTAGGTACGAATCAAGACTGTCATGAATCGAGTTTGTAGATGGCTAAATGGGTTTAGTCATAGCAATGGTTGCTACAACATTCATGAGTGCTCATAAGTTATGAGTATTGGAATAAACCCACGCTCACTTGTATCACTTCATGGAATTTATCTCGAGTGATCGTGAGACAGTAATATCATATAAATCTTCAAACCTAGAGATATGAGTTGTTACCTATGAGTTGATTGTGCATTGATTGCACGTAAACGCATCAGTAACTTGATGTGACCGTAAAAGGCTTGCAAGGGCAGCTGAGAGTTTTGCTCTTTTTCTCTTCTCTCTCTCTCTCTCTCGTTTTGCATCGTTTTGCGTGCCATTTATACCCCGATGCCCCGGTAATATTCCCGAGTCCTGAAGCAAGTTTCGAAGCCTCAAAGATCCCGAGAAGTGCGATTCCCGATCCGAAGCTCTGCCCGCGAGGAGCCCGGTTTTGTGAAAATCTTCCAGATCTACCGAAGAATACTACTTCTAAAAGTCGTAGTGTTGTCCGATCATCTTCTGATCAAGTGAGTGTGTAGTTACTTTCTTCTAACGCATAATTATGAAGTATTCTATATGAAATACGTGTTATGTGTATAATTTTGTTGTTATGTGTGTGAATGTATATTCACTCTCTTCTATCTCATAGATCTGATTTATTTTCTATGAAATACGTGTTATGTGGGTGTGCCTCATCTGTTATGTGGAATATGTATTGAATGAGAATGTTAGACAGGTTTTAAACTATGTATAAAGGTATATATTTCTATCTACTAATATGTTGGGTAGAACATGGATAGATAGTTGATGTGTGATAAACAAATGAGAGGCCTCGATGTTGTTGTTGTTGATCTAGTTATTCAGCGGAGTATGGATAACGACCACGGACTCTTCCTAGACAGTCCAGTGGAACGCTAGCAGGTTCATAACCTGTAGGTGTTGTGAACGATGTGTTCACCTTTGTACTCTATCCCCCTCATGGTTGCCTTTATGATATCTATTATTGAGGAAACCCCTTAGCAGTAATGTCCGTCCCGATGAAAATCCTAGATTAGATCCCTTGATATAGATGTTGTTTTAGGGACGTAAAGTGAGGATAACGGGAATGGGTAATCGGGTTATTGTTGGTTGGTGAAATTAAATATGATTTATTTATTGTGGATTGAAAACCCTATATGTTCACCAGGCTCCCAAGCCTGACCCACTCAGTTTTATTTGTATTACAGGAAGTGGCGCAAAGGCATAAGATGGATGAATCATCGAGTTGTTTAGTTTACAAGTCTATATATGTATATATTTGTTGAATGACTTGTAATGTTATCGTTTATGCTTTATGGTCTGTATCGGAACATGACATCCCGCGTTATGATTATATAATGAAAATGCATCTCTTGATGAAATGCTTTGATAAATATTATTTTATCACATTTTGTTTTGGGAACAAATTCCGCAACTCTTTTAAATCAAAAAGATTTACTCTGAACTTATTTTAAAAAGCATAAATGAAACCGGTCTTTTCTGGCCGAGATTTTGGGGATGTCACATACAAATATTATGAGAGAAAATGAGAGCGTGTAATAAAATATTGAGATTGAAGTGTGTATTTATAATGTTTTTAAAGAAAATTTGTTGTTCTATACAAAATCTTGTTTTTTTTTAAAGAGATAATCTTTTTCAAAAAAGTTGGTCAAATATTATTAATTTAGGTCAAAATTTGCAAAAGGCAATTAAATTTTCTCTCTCTCTCTCTCCTTCTCTCTCTCTCTTTTTTTTTCTCTCTCTCTCCCTCTCTCTCTCTCTCCCCCCCAACAACAACACCAGCGAGTTGGTGAATGCGAGTTTTCTTTACGCAAGTCACAGGCAGCATTGGCGAGGATGGCGAGCCTTTGGCGTCCTGCACTCCGTACAGTCTTAACGACGTTTTTTTAACATAATTAGACAAAAAGACCATTCCTATATATTTTTAAGGGTAAATCACACAAATGGTCCCTATGGTTTTGGGTAATTTGCGTGTTTAGTCTCTCATATATTTTTTTAACTCGGATCATCCATATGGTTTAGTTTTATTTCTCGTCTAGTCCCTATGTAACACCGTAAATTTTCAAACAAATTTTTCATTTTTAATCATGTAATTATCATAAAACAATTCACAAAACCCCAAAAGTGTTAGATTATCCAAAAGCACAAATTCATAAATTATTTAAATAAAAATTAAGGATCCTCCAAAACATGACTCCATCTCCTGTGTACAATCAAGTCGGCGCCCTCCTGCGATCTTGAGAAGTACCTGAAACAAATATCACATAACACGGTAAGCACGAAGCTTAGTGAGTTCTCCAAAATACCACACACATCTCATTAGCCTCTCATGGCTATAACTCAATAAAGACCCTCCGGTTCCACAACTCGGATTGGACCCTCCGTCCTAACTCAATAAAGCTCAGCATAACACAACATAAATCACAAAGACATAATGCAGGATATCACAACACTCAATAATAGCATACAATACCCTCTGGTCACACAAAATTACCACTCATTGTAAGTATAGTGAGAAGACTCACCTCGTAAGTAATCAAGGAAATCGTGTACCCCTCGAGCGGTCTAATCCTTGCCTACATGTCATAATCATCTCTAAATAACACTTAAATCACAACTCTAAATAAACCAAGCTATTTCTCTCTCTAACTCTTGGGGATGGGTAAAAGACCATTTTACCCCTCCATGGTCTCCATAATCCCTGTCTTGACCCAACCCTAAAGTCAACAGAAGTCAACAGTCCATGTTGACCCGACTCGTCGAGTTCATCTATGTGACTCGTCAAGTCCCCTAGTTTCCTCAAAAGTGTCGTGAAAATCCAAATTAACGCGTCGAGTTGTCTCGTCAACTCGTCGGGTCACACGTGTCTAGACTCGTCGGGAAAACCCTAACCGACTCGTCGAGTTGGCTCATCAACTCGTCGAGTCCTTTAAGTCTATTTTCTCATTCAGACGTTTTAAGGCAGATTTACAACCCCAAACTCTACATCTAGCCTCCCAAGGCTGAGATACCACGTAAAGCTACAAGCTTTACGTCCATGCATGGCACTTGGGGCTTGAAATGCCAAAGCAAGTTCCATTTAGGGTCTTAAGCATAAAAGCTCTTCTCTAGCTGGATAAAGCTAGGGCATTTGGGCTCTAGGGAACTCATAAGGTCCAAATCTGAATTCTCAATCTCTTGGTAAGCTCAACACACTCAAAGTCTCAAGGAAAGATGGAAAAAGCCCTAAAACTCCATAAAAACGTGATCTAATCAAAATAATGAGCAAGGTGGAGACTTTTTACCTTCAACATAAGTTATAAATGAAATAACACCGATCCAACAGTCCCTTCTCATTCCAATCCTTGATACTCTTATCTTCTCTTTCAAAGGTACACTAGAATGCCCAGAGTTAGCTCTTCTTTCTCTCTTAAATCACTCTAGACGATTAGGGTTTCACACAGGGGAGTAAGGTGTCATGGGAGGCGGCAATGAGGGCTTAAGGTCCTTTAAATAGGACACAAACCCTGAAAATTAGGGTTTTCTTATTCGGCTCCAACTCGTCGAGTCGGGGTCCTCCGATTCATCGAGTAGACTCTAAAAATCGCGTGGTCATAATATTCTCTACTCGGCGAGTTGGTGCTCCCCAACAAGTCGAGTAGCCCTCTCAAAATAAATCAAATAATTTAAATGACATACCTGTGAGTCGGGATGTTACACCCTACCACACCTGAAATGACTCTTTTGCACCTTTTAATTTATATATTACTTTTTTTTTTTTACTGATTTACTGATTTATTTTTCTTTTTTCATTAACATTTAACCCCACCCACCCGCACCCTTCCTTCTTCGGTAAGATTGTTGCCTTCCTCGCTCCAAATCATACGTCATGATGAACTTAGAAAATATTTTGAAACCCTTCGATTCAAACAAAACCTTTCAATGATTGAATGATAGTGAAGAACATGTTAATTATAGTGCACCGACACTAGAAATAATTGGTAGATTTAGGTGAAAAGCTATTCCCAGACAAAACCCTTCAATCAGTTACTTGAATCTTGTTTTACCTAATATTAAAACTGTTTTTTCCACCTCAAAATATTGTCTACAACGTGTTGAAGAAAGTGTAAATGCATAGTCATACCAAAATGGTGAATTATCTCATAAAAAGTCGGAAACCAAATTGGGATTAAAACTTCTGAGATTCTCCAAATTAAACCCTAACGATTAAGGTTGTTTACCCACCCTAAGAAGTAGAAGGCATACAAACCCAATTCAAATAAATTCTGCTTCAACTTGATTTTTGAACCAAACATTCAGATCAAACCCTTTTCTTCTCGTCCTTCACCTTTAGAGAACCACCACCACCATGTTCATCTTCTTCCTCACTGATTAGGAGTCGACCTCCCTTTCCCTAACCGATTTTTGATTTTCTGTCAATATTTTTCTGTCTCATGTACCACCAACCCATCAAAATCAAACTTGTAGGTTTCCGACACATAAAGAGGAACAAGAGGCAGCCACCTTCAGATCAGATAGGGTAGGGTTGATTCAGTAGAGGATA
>NC_056627.2:342624224-342704224 GCF_002870075.4 Lactuca sativa | reverse complement strand
TGCCGATTTCCCTTGCCCTAGGGGTCTATTTATACTTGTAAGGCTCCTAGGGTTTCACCCTTAAACCCTAGTTGGATAATCTTTCCTTAAAGCAATCCAAATCCTTTCCAAAGATAAGCCTTGGACGAATTTGAGGCTATCCCAAGCCCTAGAATTCGTCCAACCTCTATCTAAGAAGGATTTACAGCCCAAAGTGTAACTATCAAACAATTGACAGTTTATACCCTCTTATTTAATTAATCTCTTTAAGTCACCAAATTAATACTAATTAATTCATGACTTATATTACTCAAATAACAATATTATTATTCATTATATTATTCTCATAATATATCAATAATATTTATTCTCTCATAATAAATCATCCTGTCAAGTTGCTATGGTGAAGGAAACCCAAAAGGACCATGCACAATCGGGTCAAATACTTGCCTAATATAGTTGCAGCCTTAGACGCTATTCCAACAGTCTCCCACTTGGATAAGTCTAGTAACTATATGCACAAGTACAATCCGATTCGCAATCGTAGCTCTCAAAGACGCTGTCAAACTCTGATCTAATCAATTTTGTCCTTTAGATAAGGCATCGTACAGTCCTCTGTTAGATATCATGCATACAATTCTATGGAATATTTAGTCTAGCATTTTGGTTTCTCGATCTCCGATTTATTCGACATAGAACTTAATCGAACACATCAATTCAGTTCTGACCGGGCCCGACACATAAGTCAAATCAAATCATCGAGCGGCCGAGATATCGCTTTTACCCTCTTAGGATAAAAGTTACAGATAAACTTTGACTTATATGCATTTACTTACTCATTAATCAACTATACACAACAATGCGTTTTATAACATCGAGTTACCAATGTGTTTTCGCATTATCAATGTATAATCAATTAACAAAATAACAAACCATATATCTAGGTTTTTAAGACTATATGATATTATCGTCTTGCAATCACCCTTTTATATATCATATTCCATAAGGTGATTCCAGCAAGCGCGGGTTTGTTCCAATGCTCAAAACTAGTTCATAAGCACTCATGAACGTCGCAGCAATCGTTTGCTATGTCTAATACCATTTAGACAATCTACGCACCAATTCACGACAATCTTCATTCATATCTACTTCCAACATATGAACGATTGTGGACAATTTGAATAATTCGATTATTCTTAATAAATTAAATTATTCTGGAAGTCAAAACATGCAAAATGAAACAATAGTTAAACAATTAACATAAGACAGTAACATTACTCATAAATAATACTCTTTTATTTAATCATCAAATGTTAATTACATTTATCTATTACACGTTTCTACTATTATCTAATCTATACTAATATCATCCTTCAGCCCAATACTCCTAGCATGCTGCAAGTGCTTAACCCTACTCAGTCCCTTCGTAAGCGGATCTGCTGGGTTATCTTCTGATGATATCCTCTTTACTACGAGTTGTCCTTCTTTTACACGATGTCTAATAAAGTGATATTTTCTGTCGATATGTCGAGATCTACAATGATCCCTTGGTTCCTTGGTCAAGGCAACCGCTCCTTCATTATCACAGAAAATCTCCATGGGCTCCTTTATGTCAGGTACAACTCCAAGATCACCGATGAAGTTCTTCAACCATATTGCCTCCTTCGACGCTTCGTTCGCTGCAATGTACTCTGATTCGCACGTTGAATCAGCTACGGTTTCCTGCTTGGAACTTTTTCAAGTCACTGCTCCTCCATTCAGGGTAAAGACCCAGCCCGACTGCGAACGGTAGTTGTCCCTGTCGGTCTGAAAGCTGGCGTCACTATACCCTCGCACCTTCAAGTCATCACTCCCTCCGAGGACTAAGAACCATTCCTTCGTCCTCCGAAGATACTTAAGGATATTCTTAACCGCAACCCAATGAGCTCTGCCAGGATTCCCTTGATATCTGCTAACCATGCTCAAAGCAAAGGCTACATCAGGGCGAGTACAAGTCATAGCATACATGATTGAGCCAACCGCGGAAGCGTATGGTACTCGACTCATTTCTGCTATTTCAGCTTCGGTACTCGGACTTTGAGTCTTACTCAACTTGGCATTACTTTGTATCGGTAATTCTCCCTTATTCGAATTTTCCATACTAAAACGTTTTAGCACTTTATCTAAGTAAGTGTTTTGACTAAGTCATATTAGTCTCTTACTTCGTTCTCTCACTATCCTTATTCCTAAAATATAGGAAGCCTCTCCGAGGTCCTTCATAGCGAAGCACTTCCCGAGCCAGGACTTAACCTCCTGCAGAGTCGGGATGTTGTTTCCTATGAGTAGTATGTCATCGACATACAAAACGAGAAAGCTAACTATGCTCCCACTGGCTTTAACATATACACTCAATTCATCTTCTCTTCGTACAAATCCAAACTCTTTGACTTTCTCATCGAAACAAAGATTCCATCTGCGAGATGCTTGCTTAAGTTCATAAATAGACTTCTCAAGCTTACACACTCTATTCGGATGCTTCGGATCCACAAACCCCTCTGGCTGAGCCATGTAAACATCCTCAGCCAACTTTCTGTTAAGGAAAGCGGTCTTGACATCCATTTGACAAATCTCATAATCATGAAATGCGGCAATCGCTAGCATCACTCTAATAGATTTTATCTTCGCAACTGGTGAGAAGGTCTCGTCATAGTCAACTCCGGGAGTTTGAGTAAAGCCCTTCGCGACCAATCGCGCTTTATATGTGTGTACGTTTCCATCCACGTCGGTCTTCTTCTTGAAGATCCATTTGCACCCAACGGTCTTACGTCCGGGTACATTATCAACCAAATTCCAAACTTGGTTATCATACATGGATTGGATCTCGCTATCCATTGCCTCTTTCCATTTTGCAGACTTCGGGCCTGCCATGGCTTCCTTATAGCTATTAGGTTCATCAAGGTTTATTAGTGTACCATCACTAATATACATGTCCCCTTCGGTAGTGATATGAAAACCATAAAACTGGGGTTGAACTCTAACTCTTTCAGGACATCTAAGAGGTAAGGACTCGTCAATTGGTTCAATCGGAGTTTCCTCCTTGGGTTGAGTGCCAGCGGTAGAGGTTCCTTCATCTATCGACTCTTGAATCTCTTCAAGTTCGATTTGCCTCCCACTGTCTCCTTGGCCTATGAGTTCTCGCTCTCGGAAAACTCCTCTCCTCGCAACAAAGACAACATTGTCCTTCGGTCTATAGAAGAGATATCCAAAGGATTTCTGCGGGTAGCCGATGAAAATACATCGCTCACTACGAGGTTCGAGCTTGTCGTGAGTATCTCGTCTTACGAAAGCCTCGCAACCCCAAACCTTGATATGTGCTAACGAGGGAGCTTTCCCTGTCCACATCTCGTGAGGTGTTTTGGAAACCTTCTTAGTAGGGACTCGGTTAAGGATATGGGCGGTAGTCTCTAAGGCATACCCCCAAAAATAGATTGGTAGTGAAGCACGACTCATCATAGAGCGAACCATGTCCAACAAGGTTCGATTACGCCTTTCTGCCACACCATTCAATTGTGGTGTCCTAGGTGGCGTCAATTGTGAAACTATTCCACACTCCTTGAGATAATCGTGGAAATCAAGACTTAGGTACTCTCCTCCTCGATCGGATCGAAGCATCTTGATTTTCATGCCCAATTGATTCTCCACTTCATTCTTGAACTCTTTGAACTTTTCAAAAGTTTCTGACTTTTGCTTGATTAAATAGATATACCCATATCTACTATAGTCATCGGTAAAAGTCACATAGAAGCGGTTCCCATCCTTCGTGGTTGATCTAAATGGTCCACATACGTCGGTATGTATTAGGTCCAATAGACCCTCGCCCCTTTCACACGTACTTGTGAAGGGTGACTTGGTCATCTTTCCAAGTAAACAAGATTCGCATGTGTCATCTTCCCTAAGGTCGAATGACTCCAACAATCCATCCTTTTGGAGTTGGGCTATGCGTTTCTTGTTGACATGTCCAAGACGACAATGCCACAAGGATGCTCTATCCATACTATTGGAAGAATCTATGTTCAAAACATCATTTCCTAAGTTATCAACAATCATAACAGTTTCATAAATTCCATTACACGGTATTGCTTCAAAATAAAAGACACCATTTAGATAAGCCAAAATAGAACCATTCTCATTATTAAAAGAAAATCTAAAACCTTGTCTAAACAAACCATGAAATGAAATGATGTTTCTAGCCATTGCTGGCGAATAGCAACAATTGTTCAAATCTAAACTTAAACCATTCCTAAGCACTAAAGAATACACTCCAATCTTGGTCACAGGCGACGATCTTCTGTTCCCCATGATTAGATTAATTCTTCCAGCCTCCACATCCCTATTTCTTCTTAGTCCCTGCACATTAGAACAAATGTGGTAACCACAACCGGTATCAAGAACCCAAGAAATAGCATGAGATGAATCGTTAGATTTAATTGTGTATATACCTGCGAAAGACGACTTGATCTTTCCTTCCTTGATGGCTTGCAGGTACTCTGGGCAGCTTCTCTTCCAATGTCCTATTTTGTGGCAGTGGTGGCACTCTGCCTCCTTTGGGTTAGGGCAGGGTTTAGCAGGATCAACTTTGGTCCCACTAGAAGAGGCACCATCTCGGGCTTTAACCTTGCGATAGTTCTTAGACGAAGCCTTCCTCTTTTTCCTTTTCCTTGTCCAATAGCCAAAACAGGAGCAGCAGGTGGATTGGGAGTTGGTGCAACAGACTTGTCCTTGAAGTTGCTCTCTGCAATCCTCAAGATATCTTGGAGTTTGCTTAGGGTGACCTCCTCTTTATTCATGTGGTAGGTCATCCTAAATTGATTGTAGCTTGGAGGCAAAGAGTGAAGCACCATGTCGATCGCCAAGTCTTCCCCAAAGTCAACATTCAACCTGCGAAGACGGTCGACATACCTTTGCATCTTTTGCAGGTGCACGGTAAGAGACTCTCCATGACCCATCATAGCGGAAATCATGTTAGTGAAAATCTCATAACGCTCTTGTCTCGCGTTTTGGTGGTATCTCTCCAATAAGTCTTGGTACATCTCATACGGGTACATGTCCTCATAGGACTTTTGGAATTTGGAGTTCATAGTGGCTATCATGATGCAATGAACCTTCGTTGCATCACGCTCGTGAGTTTCAAAAGCGGTCATTTCAGCCGGAGTAGCGATTTCAGGGTTGATTTTCTCGAGCTTCTCATCGAGGACATACTCCTTATCCTCATAGCGAGCAATAGTGCGAATGTATCTTATCCATTCGCTAAAGTTCGTTCCATCGAAGGTGACATTTTGACAAAGGCTCATCAATGTGAATGAACTAGCAGCAACGTTGTTGCATTCGGCATCTACAATTAGAAAGGACAAAGATAGATTAGAATATGAATCCCTAATTATTACCCAATAAGAAAAATTAGGGCTAGGATCCAACAACAATATTTACATATTAGAAAAGGGATGCCGTAATCTAACATGCAAACAATTTGAAGGTAAGTGAATGACGATTCACTAATTCTCCACCATGAAAACCTAACTTTAAGTTCTAAATGAATTTGAGAATTCCTAGGTTTAGATGAGATTCATTGAAACATTTCAATGGCATGTTTAAATCTCGATATGCCCCTCTTGTTTGTGACTAGGATACCGAGGATCACAAAGCGGGTGTGAATTACCATGCAAATTCACATGGTGCCTTCATTGTAACGATCACCCATTCGATGTGTCGGTAAACCACACACGCTCCATCGAACTATGATAAACAATGAATCACCCTTTTCCACCTTCGCTTAGAACCAATTAGTGTGCCGGTAAACCACACACGCTCCACTAACTTCTTAGCAAGGTACAAAGTGTAATTTCATGGGATTGCATCAATTCACTTTTCCTAAAGTAAATAAGATTGGGAAATTTTTGAAAAACATGTAGTTACTTTGTATTTCATATTATACTTTTAATGAGAAGATGAGGTTTCCCTATCCTACCCGTTCGACTAACGACCCTCCACCGATCAAGCAAGCGGTGGGTGTGAGTGTACACCCATTAAGCGCCATTTTATAGGCCGCAACCTTATACCCACCTTATAGATCGGCTTCGTGAATGAGGCCTACTAACGGTAAGACTAGCATTTTAGTTATACATATATATACATATATATATATATATATATATATATATATATATATATATTAATCTTGTAATATTATATTAGTATAGGGTTGTATTTTAAACTTGTAAAATTCTAGGGTTTGAAATTTAAATTGTCTAAATTAGAACTTTTAATCACAAAACATAAATTTCAAAACTCGAGGACAAGTTTTAAACATTTAAAACATGGAGGATCAAATAACAAATAATCTTTAATTAACAATTAATTCCACAATTATCCATATTTGATTTATTTAAGATTTCTTGCATAATAATTTACCAATTTGATCAAAATAAATAATTAATTATCACATAAGGAAATTAAATATTTTATTAATTGATAAATATCTTTAATTAGATCAAGATTATAGTCATATATATCAAAAAATCGGATTAGGGTTGATCTAATATGATAAGGGCAAGTTTCCATAAGATAAATATCAAAAAATCCCGAATATGGCCCTTCCTGACGCTCGGACTCGCCGAGTCCATGACTCAGAAACACAAATTTCGAATTTTGCAGGTAAGATTCAAACAAACAAGCAACAATTTAATAGAAACCAATCTAGGCTCTGATACCACTGATGGGTTTTCGCCATATGAACATTCCTATGTGCACATGCAAACCCTAATGCTTGGATCTAGGTTTCTCTAATTAAACATGCTTTGAATCCAAGACTTCTAATGACTAATTTGGTATAAGAACTATACAAAATCAGATCTAGAAGTTTACCTTTGAATCTCTTGTTTGATCTTGTTGTCTTAGAGCTCTAGAGTCACAATTGTCACTCCTCTAATGGCTTACAAACACCAACTAGCAAGGAGGATGTTTTGAGAGAGAGGAGAGGGATTAGAAATCGGCCAGGGTTTCTTTGCTTTAGCAGAGGTGTCGATTTCCCTTTCCTTAGGGGTCTATTTATACTTGTAAGGCTCCTAGGGTTTCACCCTTAAACCCTAGTTGGATAATCTTTCCTTAAAGCAATCCAAATCCTTTCCAAAGATAAGCCTTGGACGAATTTGAGGCTATCCCAAGCCCTAGAATTTGTCCAACCTCTATCTAAGAAGGATTTACAGCCCAAAGTGTAACTATCAAACAACTGACAGTTTATACCCTCTTATTTAATTAATCTCTTTAAGTCACCAAATTAATACTAATTAATTCATGACTTATATTAATCAAATAACAATATTATTATTCATTATATTATTCTCATAATATATCAATAATATTTATTCTCTCATAATAAATCATCTTGTCAAGTTGCTATGGTGAAGGCAACCCAAAAGGACCATGCATAATCGTGTCAAATACTTGCCTAATATAGTTGCAGCCTTAGACACTATTCCAACAGTTCTACCCCTGCAGAGTCCGGTTCTTAGCCAAACCTCCAGGTAAGTGAGTTATTCTTACCCTACGTTAAGTATAGCTTATGTTTAAGTTTATTATCGTTATTATGAACTTATAAACAATATACCTGTTATAAAACATAATATACAAACTGTTATTATAATATCTTTTAACAACTTGCGGTACAGAGAATCTAGTTTAAAGGGCCACATAGGGTTGTTGGATTTCAAAAGTGCTATACTGCTAAAATGGTCCTGCCCTCCGGTGTTTCATGTTTGGCACCTATCTGTACATAGTCGTTGAAAAGTATTTTTTAACACTTATAAAATGATATCGTTCGTAAATAGTCGCAATAAATATTAGACTAAAATCTAGTGATAATAATACTAGGTTTCGTCTAAGGAAAATATAATTGTTATCAGCGAAGCGCTACCCGAGTTGGGAATCATCACTTTAACAGGTGAATGCATAGTTACTTTCAACTTACACATAGATATGAAGTATTTAATATAAATTACGTGCTATGTGTGCATATTATCCGTGTTCTTGATATCTATGCTGGATGAACAAAATATACATGTTTTATCTGATTTAAACTGTATATGTATTTTATACCTATTATTACGATGGGTAAAGATGGGTAGATAAAATAAATGATGAGTGATAAAGTAAAAGGATGAGTGGCTCAATGTTTAAGCTGACTTAGTCATCTAGCGGAGTATAGATGCCGACCATAAACTATTCTAGACAGTCTAGTGGAACGCTGGTAGGCTCGCAACCTGTAGGTGTTTGTGAATGATGTGTTCACTGGTGTACTCTATCCCCCCTCATGGTTGCCTGACTGACATATATTTCTGAGGAATTGCATAAGCAGTATTGTCATTCCTATGATGATCCTTAGGCTAGATCCCTTAATTTAAATGCTTTATGGACAGAAAGTGAGGATAATGGGAACATGTAATCGTGTTGATTGATGTGATGAAATGAATAATCTTAATTATTGTGGGTTGAAAACCCTATGTGCTCATCAGGCTCCCAAGACTGACCCACTCAGTTTCTTGTATACAGGTAGTGGCACAGGAGCATAGATGCGATGATCTGATGAGAGATATGGATTATAGGCCGGTAGAAATAAATAGGATGTTGGAAGGCCTATGGTGTTTCTGTTTATGCTTTTGATATGCATTGACAATGACATCCCGATATTTTTAATATAATGAAAATACATTTCTTCGTAAATCCTTTGATAAATTCTTTATTATATTTTTGGGAACAAATTTTGCAACATATTTCTTTAAAATGATACTTTGATTTTCAAATAAAGCATAAACAGATCACTATTTTCTAGCCGTGAAATTGGGGATGTCACAGTTGGTATCAAAGCATTAGTTTAAGCGAACTAGGAATTTGTAGGATTTCTAAACTTAAACTTATAATGCTAAGCTTGGGGAGGTTTGATAGATGCATTTTATGCACTTATTTTGCATGTTTAATTCTGTCATTTCATAACATTCTACTTCACAGTTCTCGCATTTAGTTAATTATTTGGGCAACTGCATATTTCATTAAGAATGACTGGTACTTCACTATTTTTGATTTATTTTGCAGACATTATGGAGCATGAAACTCGGATGCATGGAGCATGGAGCATGGAGCTTTGGATCTTGAAGAGAAGATGGATCGGTCATGCCATGGAATAAAACATGAAGACATAACCCGAGTCATTGTTGCATTGTCATCATAGCAAAGGACTACATTTGAAACACGGTTCTTGTCACATCGACATGGGTCGTGTTTGTCCTTTCTTGTCTTATATATTGAGCAACATGAATCGTGGTGAAACTAGTCTAAAGATGGAGCCAATAGTGAAGACTTATTGGACTTTTAGCAAAAATCATGGGTCATGACAAAAACAAATGGTCAAGACAAATGGCCATGCCAAAAACACATGGGAAAAAGGCATGACCATGCTAAAAACGCATGGCCTTATGGAAAGCACGTGAGCTTTATTAAAAATAAGGAGGACGTCGCCATTTCACATGGAGATGGTTGTTGGAGAACTTCTGGTGATCTTGGGCAATTTTGGGAGATTTCTTGGAGCTTTTAAGAAGACCAAATCATTGCAAACACTTTTGATTTCATTTTAGTAAGCATTAAACATTTCAATTCCATATTTATTCTTGTTTGAGTTTTGTTTTTAGCCATGCATGGCTAAGAAACCCTAGTTTCTAGTTCTTGTTCAAAACATGTTGATTGCTTGACTTGAAACATATGATTTAATGTTTGATTTGTGATTCTATTCTAGTGATTATGTTTTTGTTTAAACTAGAATCCTTGAATTTGATTTGTGTTTGATTGACCACTTTCATGAATTGAATTTTTGTGTAGTTAATTAACTTTTAGGGTACCTAATCGTTCTATTAAGTTAATAATTGGTAACAAACAATAAGTTTTCTTATTATAAAACATATATTACATGTTTTCATACTTTCGAGCATATGAGAAGAAATGAACATTGTTGGAAAGCTTGTACAAAACTTAATGTAGTTTTTCAATACAATCTAAGAGCATGTTTATGTTGAATTAGTAAAGCTAGGTCTAGTCAAAGAGCGTGTTTTGGTTATATAATTTGACAAGCGAGAGGTATTAGAGCGTGTTAATATCCTTCGGTACTAACTTAGAATAGCAATCATGAATTACATAAAGTCATAATCAAGTTGAACAACAACATTGAGAACTAGAACTAGAACCATTTAATCAAATTGTCCACAAGTTTATTTCGTTTTGTGCATGCTTTTAAAGTAGATTGTTATTTTATTATTTTTCTTTTGCAAGCAAACCCCCCTTTGTGACCAAAGTACCTTGTGCAAAGAGGTATAGACTTTTATCCCGTGTCTTTGTGGTTCGACTCTGCTTGCCTTGTACTACTTTTTAGTTCATTAAAGCAGTCTATTTGGAGTTTGTTGTACCCTTATCATTTGTTGGGTTTGACACGCCTAACAGTCAACTAGCTACCTCATGAACATAGCCACATGTAACAAGGATCAGATAATCCTTCAAGTAAGATACTCATCCCTAGAAGGGTTAGACTCTAACAAGAGTTGTACAATATGGCCAAGTCCATCACTCTGAGATTATCCAGCCTGTATCACATATGGCCTAGCATATTCACTTAGTAGCTAATTTACATTGCTAAGAGTCTCACAAAGCACGAAGCAAGCAACATTTAGACAACATAAAAACTAACCAACATACTCCAAAAAAACTATTCTATTCAATAACTACCTGAGCCATACTAAAAGGCGATTCCAAGAGCTCAAACAATCAGGCATAACCTAAACAGGACATCCTATCACTGACTGATCAGTACTAGAATGCATGTCTACAAGCTCGTACAATAGGCATACACGACATCCTTCCTAGATCCTTATCCCTAATCTAGCATGCAGTTCACATATTCACAATTCATATCATAACATAACATGCATGAGTATCTTGGGGAAAACTTACTTGAGCTCAGCTGATTGCACGCACCACACACCTCTTGTTCTTTGTCAAAAAAAATCTTAATTTTAATTTTAGAAGGATTATTTTCTTATAAAAATCTTTCAAACACTCGATTTGAGTTCAGACACCCCCGAAGGTGTGTCCGAATCCCTCAAACCAAGGCTCCGATACCAACTTGTAACATCCCTAAATTTAAGACCAAAAATTTCATTTTTAATTAAGTTATTATAAAACCAGAAGTATAAAAGCATCCATAGTGTCATCCCATATCAAAACCAATATGTCGGTAATCAAAACATGTCATAATGAAACATCATCGAAGTATAATCCCAAAGATCTCATATACGGAAAACATAGTGTGATGCGCTGCGATCATGCCGACTCATTTCCTTTTGCAAAAGAAGCACCTGAAACCAAAACTAAAAACCGTAAGCATGAAGCTTAGTGAGTTCCCCAAATACCACATACCATACATATCAACTGATCCATACATACCATACATAACCGTGAGCCATACATATCAATCATAATCATATAAGATGCTATGTGTCGTACATAGTCTTGCCGTTATGCCACGGGCTGCCACATGGTCTTTCTTGCCAAGCTGGGGGCCATCCCCTGGGGCCAGGAGCCACCTCTGGGTCTTCCATGCAAGCAATCATAGAGATAACTAGCATACAAACTACTCTACTTGGCTACTTAGCATACTATGTGCCAGGAGCCACCTCTTGGTAATTTGTACATAATGCCTAGGGCTAACCCCCAGTTCTTCCTACCATACATAATCCCATACAGTGTGCCAGGAGCCGCCTCCTGGTCTTTCATAGATAATGCCCAGGGCTAGCCCCTGGGTCTTCCTACCATACATAAACCAAATGGCCCGGAATTGGTGCCTTCGACCCATACAAACAGTGAGGAGACTCACCTCACATTGTTGAAGTTCTGCGGATAAAGTTGTGGCTGCCGGCTGATAGATCCCCAAACTGTCAACATCAAAACAACACCCAGTTAATAATTGGGTTCCAATGCATAACCATAAGTCCATGCTTGGGGTAAAAGACTACTTTGCCTAAGGCCCAATCCAAAGGCCCAAAAGTCAAACAATGAGCCAAAGCCCAACACATGACCTAATTTTCCAAGTTGGGCCCAAACCTTTACATGGTCTTACTCTAAGGCACAACCATTTATTCTAGTCCCAACACTTGTCATTCTGATGGTCCAATGTCTCATAATCATCATGACCCATTTATGGCCCAATTTTCCAAATTGGGCCCAAAACCTCACATGGGCCTTACCCTAAAGGCCATCCAAATATTCTAGTCCATATACTTGCTCTTGGATGGCCTATCAATAGCCTAATCACTAAAGCCCAATAGAAAGGACCAACTCTAGGCCCAATTTAAAATTAGGGTTTTCACATAAAATGACAATTAGAGTTAAGTGTTCTTACTTAACCCATTAAGGACTTAATCCATTAAGTCCAGCACTCTACTAGGTTAACATACAATGTGGTCATGATTAATTCATAATTCCATTTCAAATGGTCCAACGTGCGGGTCCCGACAATTCCAAATTAACATATCCAAAAATTAGGGTTTTCTAAACCCTAATTAGGGTTTCCAACCCAATCACATTCTAATTAGTCCATTTGTTAAGCTTTTAGGTCATGTTAATTAAGTTGGGTACCACCTACTACCACCTCGGGTAGTGGTGGTCAACGGCAGCTCACGACGGCGGCTCCCACCTCACAGTGGTGGTGACGGATTTCATTAATTATTCCATCCACACACACACACAATCAGCCAACCTTGTGGCGGCAAGCGGTGGTTAGAGATGGCAGCCACCACTTCACGGTGGTGGTGGTGGCTTTTCTCGAGAAATCCGGCCAAGCAACACCCAAACACCACTTCAAATAAAATAGACATACACATAACACAATTTCACACATACAACTACCTCTCACAGTGGCTGGTGGTGGCAGAAGGAAGCAGCCATGGTGGTTATCTTCTCAGTTTCCGGCCAACAAACGACCACACATACATTTCTCGATTGTAGCAACAACACGCACACACACAGATACTTGAGTTCTTGCAGAACACGTACCCATCCCAACCAACATCAAGGTGACGTCGACAACAACACTATTCATCCGCTCGGAGCGGCGGTGACATCGGCGCATCGTTAGAAAGGGATGAAGAAGAGGGAGGTGCTCGGTCTCCTACCGAGATTAACAGCAGCGACGGCTGCGGCTTCGCTCATTCAACCTCCAACAACCCCATTGTCCAGAATTTTGACTCATTGAACCCTCAATCGCCGGCAGCAAACACGATGAAACAGTCGTATGGCACTGATAGCAATGACGAGACCCAACAGCAGCACCTTCAACCGGTCTTCCCACGATTGTAGCTTCGGTCTCGGTAGTTTTTCGTGGCTACACACGACGTCCGGTGACAGAAGTGATGGTGGTGGCGGCTGGAGGATGAGGGTAGAGAGGGTGGCGGATGAATAGTGGTGACTAGGGTTAGGGTTACCGGGAGGGTGACGATTATATACCTTGACTCACGAAACTTCACCCCATAATGCCACATTTGGTCCCTCCTTCTCCCTTTTCTTTCAAATTGATTCCAAATGTAACCAAATAGCCCATCCTATACAAATTATGTAACAACGCAAATTTTCAAACAAATTTTTCATTTTAAAAATATATTTATTTCCATTCATAACAAGGCATAAACAGTTTAAGTATTCTGTCAAATACAAATAATCAAAATCCCAAGATCATAAAAGCATTCCTCAGTGTGTATCGATCACGCCGGTGCCTTCCCACGGTCCTCGCTAGTACCTGAAATACATGCACAACAACTGTAAGCATAAATGCTTAGTGAGTTCCCCAATATACAACTTACTCACATACGCCTTTCCAGGCCCCGACCTTCCGGTCCATGTGTCTCAGGGGACTTCCGTCCCTGCTGGGTAAACCTTCCGGTCCTACCCACGCCGACCTTCCGGTCCATCACACAACATATCGCCTTCCGGCCCATAACATATTGCCTTCCGGCCCATAGTATAATCGCCTTCCGGCCCATAACATACATAACACATATAACAAATAACTTACCACATATAGCATACATATCACATATCATATCCGACCTTCCGGTCACACAGTCAAACCCTTCCGGGTACAGTATAGTGAGAAGACTCACCTCGTAAAAGCTGGAAGCTAGCAAATCCCGAAATGACTCGTGCACAATCCGACGAGCTACAACCTCCCTATAACATCACATATCTCATTAACACTTATATCTTCTAAGTGTGACTATCCCTAAGAAGTCAGACTTAGGTCAACTCTGGTCAACGGTCAACGGTCAACTCGACCGGACTCGGCGAGTGCCATGGCGACTCGGCGAGTCTAGACGTCCTCCAACTCTCTGAGATTCCCTATCTACTCGTCGAGTATCCTCCTCGACCCGACGAGTTACTCCTGGAAGAATCGCGGGGCCACCCCGACTCCACTCGCCGAGTCTGAAGAACAACTCGGCGAGTCCCAGTAAATCTTCAAGCTACTCGCCGAGTCTGAAGAACAACTCGGCGAGTCCATGCCATGCAGGCGAGCAACTGCTTCCTAAATTACGTATGGTCCCGAGATATACAATCATGGGACTTTCTGGACTTCTAAACATCTTATTACTGGGGTATAAACGTCTGGGTAATAACATAATAACCCATCTAATCACTAAGTGGGTTTCATAAACCCTAGATTCGTATACACATCAAAATAACAGAAATGGTCCGAGTATTACCTGAAAACGCACTCTCTGTGTCCCCCAAACCTCAGGATTCGATCCTCTTTGATATTCCTTTGACCAAATTCTTCTTCTTCTTGCCTAACAAGTTCCTCCAAGTTCCAATAGCTTTCTCTCCTGCTCTAGACGTCCACAACGATTAGGGTTCTTCTCAATCGACCAAAAGACGGACAATGACGGCCTAAGAGGCGTTATATACGATCCAAAACCGAACGGTTAGGGTTTCTGCTGAACAGCGTCGACTCGCCGAGTCCATATCTGGACTCGTCGAGTCCAGTCGCGAACCCGCGACCAAGTCTGCGATCCTACTCGGCGAGTCTAGGCTCCAACTCGCCGAGTCCCCTCTTAAATCACCCCCAAAAACATAATTTAATAATACCTGAGATTCCGGGCTGTTACAACTCTCCCCCGCTAGGATTAGACTTCGCCCTCGAAGTCTCATTCTGAAAATAGTTCCGGATGCTGCTCCCGCATCTCAAGTTCCGGCTCCCAAGTCATTTCCGATCCCTTACGGTGTTGCCATTGAACCAACACCAGAGGTACCTCCTTGTTCCTCAGAACCTTGATCTTCCGATCCCTGATAGCCACTGGTCTCTCCGCATAATTCAGGCTCGCATCCACTTGAATATCCTCTAATGGAACCACCGCCGACTCATCGGTTATGCACTTCCTCAATTGCGACACATGAAAGGTGTCGTGGATCTGTCCCAACTCCGCTGGCAACTCCAACCGATAGGCTACCCGGCCTATCCTTGCACTCACACGAAATGGCCCAATATACCGGGGATCCAACTTGCCCCTCTTCCTGAATCGAATCACTCCTTTCCAAGGAGAGACCTTCAGGAGAACGAAGTCGCCGACCTGAAATTCAAGCTCGGATCGGCGCCTGTCTGCATAACTCTTCTGCCGGCTTTGGGCGGTCAATAACCTTTGCCTCACTTGCTGAATCTGCTCTGTCGTCTGGAGCATGATCTCCGTGCTGCCCATCACTCTCTGTCCCACCTCTCCCCAACAAATGGGGGTCCGACACCTCCTACCATACAACAGCTCAAAAGGGGGCATACCAATGCTCGAATGATGGCTGTTGTTGTAGGAAAACTCTGCTAAGGGTAAATATGCATCCCAGCTACCCCCGAAGTCTAACACACACGCTCGAAGCATGTCCTCCAGTGTCTGAATCGTCCGCTCGCTCCGACCGTCTGTCTGGGGATGGTATGCGGTACTAAAATGCAATTTGGTACCCAGCTCCTCATGGAATTTCTTCTAGAACCTGGAAGTGAAACGTACATCACGGTCTGAAACAATCGAGATCGGCACCCCATGCCGAGATACCACCTCTCTCACATATATCTCCGCCAACTTCTCCGCTGAAGAACTCTCACTGATGGCAAGGAAGTGTGCACTCTTCGTCAACCTATCCATAATCACCCAAATTGCATCAACTCCCCTAGCAGTCCTCGGCAATTTGGTGATAAAATCCATAGCGATTTGTTCCCATTTCCACTCGGGGATCTCCAATGGCTGTAACTTGCCATGCGGTCTCTGGTGCTCGGCCTTAACCCTACGACAGGTCAAGCATCTCTCAACGAACCATGCGACGTCCCTCTTCATACAGGGCCACCAATACTCTTTCCTCAAGTCCAAATACATCTTCGTAGCACCGGGATGGATCGAGAATTTCGATCTATGAGCCTCTTCCATCAAAGTAATACGTGTACCGCCCACGAACGGTACCCAAATCCGGCCCTGAAATGTCATAAGCCCTCGACCATCCTGAACGAACTCTGAAATTAGCCCCACAACCCGCTCTTTCTTCTGCATTTCTGTTCGCACCGCTTCGGCCTGTGCCCCATGAATAGCATCCAATACAAGAGTCATCACAGTCAGTCTCAAGCATACATCTCGCAATGGAGTGCTCTCCGCCTTGCGGCTCAACGCGTCGGCCACCACATTAGCCTTACCTGGGTGGTACAGGATCTCACAATCATAATCCTTGACCACATCCAGCCACCTCCTCTGACGCATATTTAGATTGGGCTGATCCATCAAATACTTCAAGCTCTTATGGTCCGTATATATCGTACATCGAACCCCATATAGGTAGTGACACCAAATCTTGAGAGCGAACACTACTGCTCCCAACTCTAAATCATGCGTAGGGTATCTCGCCTCATGAGGCTTCAGCTGCCTCGACGCATAAGCTATCACATGACCCCTCTGCATTAACACTGCACCCAGTCCCGAAATCGATGCGTCGCAATATACCACAAAATCTTCCATCCCTTCTGGGAGAGCTAATACCGGGGCTTCGCACAACCTCTGGCGAAGTGTCTCAAAAAAGGTCTGCTGCTCGGGCCCCTATGAGAATGCAACACCCTTCCGGGTCAATCTGGTGAGTGGCACTACGATCTTGGAGAAATCCTTGATGAATCTCCGATAATACCCTGCCAACCCAAGGAAGCTCCTCTAGGGTTTTGGACGTTCTTGGGCAGCCTCCTCTCTCCTTATTCTTCATCCTCTTGCTCTTGGTGTTTGTGAACCATTAAAGGAGTGACACTTGTGACTCTAAGCTTTCTAAAGTCATTACAAGGAGGATTTGAGATTGTTATTGCTACATAACAATCAAGGTAAGATCTAAAAACCCTTTCACATGTTAATATGATTAATTGTATGCTAGAACTAGGGTTTAAAGTCTTGGATGAATTGCATGTATAATAGAGAAACCTAGATCTAAGCATTAGGGTTTGCATGAGCACATAGGATGTTCTTATGGCTAAAACCCATCAGTGGTATCAAAGACTTGATTGGTTTCTATTGTATTGATGCCTAGTACATTCATTCATGCTAGATCTAATTAGATAACCAACAATTAATTGTTAATTGTCTTATCTGAATCATGTGATCTAGAATATTCTTGACAAAGTTTGGAAAAGTTTCAAATTAATCCCTTTAGGTTTTATAGTTTAAATTAGAACTTAAAAGTTTTGGTTTTGAAATTTAAATAAGTTAAACCCTAATGTTTTGAAATGTTTCAAAACTTGCCCTCCAGTTTTGGAATTTACAAGTTGATTAAAAGTTTAATTTAGAAATGTTAAATTCTAAAACCCTAGTATTGTTTTGAAAAGTTCAAATCACACCCTTATGGTTTTATTAATTAATTAAAGTGTATAATTAAGAGAGATTTAATAAACTCATAAAGTTTTGGTTTACAATTTAATTAAATTAAATGTATAATTATTAAATTTGACCACCTAGTATTTTAAAAGTGTAAAATATACCCTATACTATATATAACATTAAAAATCTAATATTATATATATATATATATATATATATATATATATATATATATATATATATATATATGTATGAGTAAAAGTCAGTCTTACCGTTAGTAGACCTCATTCACGAAGCTGATCTATAAGGGATGTTTAAGGAAATTGCCTATAAAATGGCGATTGAATGAGTATCCACTCTTACCCACCGCACTCTTGACTAGTGGAGGGTCGTTAGCCGAACAGGTAGGATAGGACAGAAGTCTTCCATTATAAGTATAATGAAGTACAAAAAGTAACTAAACGCTTTTACAAAATTTTGCAATCTTAGTTACTTTAGGCAAAAGTGAATTGATGCAATTCCATGAAATTACACTTTGTGCCATTGCGAAGACGTCAGTGGAGCGTATGTGGTTAACCGGCACACTAAATGGTTCTAAGCAAAGGTAGCAAAGGGTGACTCAATGTTTGTCATAGTTCGTTGGAGCGTGTGTGGTTAACCGACACATCGAATAGATGACTGTAACATGTGGGGGAAACATGTAAGTTTGCATGGTTATTCACACCCGCTTTGTGATCCTCGGTATCCCAATCACAAACTAGAGGGGCATATCGAGATTTAAACATGCCATTGAAAAGTTCAATGAATCTCAAAAGATCTAGGAATTTTCATAGATTTAAAACTTAAATTTCTTTTTCGTTTTTCATGGTGGAAATTAGTGAATCGTCATTCACTTACCTTCAAATATTCTGCAACTAGATTACGACATCCCTTTTCTAGGCTGTAGAGTATTGTGTTGGGTCCTAGCCTTAATATCTCATTTGGGTGATTTATTAAGGACTCAATCAATCAACTAACTTGAATTTAATTTTTCTCCCGTTTTGTAGATGTCAAATTATGACAACTATGGTCTTCCCAAATTCCGTGGAACAAGATTTTCACATGAAGATGATATTCCATGATTCGATCGAGGAACACGAGATCATGCTTCACTTCCTCCACCTCCTCCTATTATTCTCCCTAACCCACAAGTTCAAAAGATTGAAAAGTTCAAACTCACTCAAGCCCTTTTGGCAAGTAAACATAAAGAAGGAAAGTCAGTGTGTGCACACATCCTAGAGATGAAGTCACACATTGATAGATTAAGAATGTTGGGATCTGTTGTCTGTGAGGAGATGGCTGTTGACTGGGTTCTTCAGTCACTTCCTGACTCATATAGTGAGTTCGTAAGAGAGTACTATATGATGAACCACGACGTAACCCTCATTGATCTCACCTATATGCTTATTGCTGCTGAATTAGCAATGATTTGGCGCACTGGAAAAGCAAAGTTGATTGGTGGATCTACCTTCCATACCTCTATGGATATAGGAAATGGCAACGAAAGGCATGCCATGATCGAAAAGTTTGATCATAAGAGAAAGGCAAAGTCAGATGTAGTTTCGTGTGTTGTTCCAAAAGAGTCAATTTGCTTTTATTGCCAAGAAAAGGGGCATTGGAGATGAAGCTGCCCTATTTACTTAAGAGATCGAAGAGATGGGAGAGTCAAAACGTATGGCTCTGCTTTAGGTAAAATCCATTAACTAACTCTTTTAAGTTCCTATTCTAGATTCTTGATACTTGATGTGATAAGATCACAATTGATGTTTTGTATGATCGAAGAAAGGAAAGGAAACTTAAGGTAAGAAGTGAGCGGAATCTAATCGTAAAGAAATGGATTTCGATCGCATTGCTTGAAGATTGGATTCTTGAGATACTACTTAGAGTTAGAATAGATTGCTGAGAAATATGTATTAACATAGTTTTTCAATGAATTGCATTGTAAGGACAAATTTTTCCGCAATAAAATAAATTTTGATTTTATATTATTCATTTATCCTTGCAATAGCGTGTATGAAAAATTGATGTTTGAATGTTTCTATTATTAACAATAATGGATTTGATTCTTAATTATGTTATTTGTGGAAATGTCAAGAATTTACCAAATAGGAAAAGTTTCTCATCGCCCAAGTTTCAATTGGACAGAAACTTGGAATCATACAACTTGGTTGCATGATGAATGAGAAATTTTATATTTGGAAATTAGACTAATTCGTTGACAAAGTGTCAAGTGAAGGACTAGGAGATCGAGTACACAAGGTTGTGTGTTGATCAAGTCCACTACAAGAGTGACAAAGATATTCGTCATGATTTACTAAGGTTAAGTAAATATGATTATACTTATAAGATTAAGTGTAATTCTGAGTTGATTGAGAGAGTTTCTATCGTGTTGACACTATCTTGTTTCTGTGCGGTTCCAATTGAGTTAATTATGCATGTGAGCTCTATGAGTTCTCATTTGAATGCATAAAAGGCAAGGACCTTGATAAATGAAAAGTACATTGATAAGAAAGGATGAGATTCTTAACTACTTGGAAGACATGGTGGGCACTCATGTTACCATAAGGTAATAAATCAAGATTAAGAAAGTTCGGTCCATAAGAGTTTGGATTTGTCACAAACTTTGGTTTTAGACAAATTCGCATGGATAGGAACACATACACCATTAAAATCTAAGTGTCATACGATTCCCTCCTTCATGAAAATAACTATGAGGAAATACTTTCACTAAGAGAAATTTTAAGAAGATACTGATTGTTAAAATTGTGAGATTTGGCAATTAGTTTGAATTGTTTAGACACACATATGAGCTATCTAAGGCAAAGGTGTATAAGTTTGAGAAACATAGATAAAGGATTATAAAAACATTAGGTATTAGAAATATGAACTTAAGAAATTCAATAAGTATTGTTTTCTCAAAGTTAAGTTATTTTCTAAATACATGTCAAAGCTAGTGGGAGCATAAGTGTTATGCTTATATGATAATAATCATCATGATAGTGGGAGCATAAATGTTGTGCTTGTATGATTATTAAGGCAAGTATTGCAAGTTAGCAATATTAATTATAGAAAACAAGAGTTATACTTTGCAAAGTCGTAAGGGTTGAATAGTTGTTTTGCTATAATTAAGGGAGAGAATATTATGCTTCATTTCAAATCTAAAGGCTTAGGTTGTGGAATGTTAATAATTTAGTCAAGAGTACATAATGCGTTCTCAAAATTTCGATTATGATTGTGGCATCCCTCTTCATAGTTCAAATTGTGAGAATGTGGCACATAAAATATTATGGAAAAAGATTGATAAAGTATTGTATATTTATGTAAGACATTATGTATCGTATCCCATACGCCTCGGGTAAAGGATCGATTGCAGATGCTATAATATTTGACCATTCTAAAATTTTCCAAATGTCTAGCGCATTTAGAGGGAAAAAGGACAAGAATCGGTTTTGACTAAGATAATTAAACAACTATCAAAGGACGATCCAAAGTTCGCTGAGGATTGGTCGCTTGTGAGTAGTTGGAAGTATGGTATTTGATGGACCATATCGACATTATTATGAATACATAAGATTCTATTAAGAATGAGTTGTCATATGGAAAATATGGAAATGTTTCCATATTAGGAGTTGGATATTGAGAATCTATATCTAGATTAGAAACTTTTATGCAAGAAGGATGTTCAAAGGAATGTATTTTGAGTGAGAGACATCATATCTATAGAATTGTTTCTGATAGAGATTAACCAAGTCTTGATGATTTTGAGCTATGACTTTACGAAAGAATCATTGCATAAAATGTTAGAATCTAACATAAGTAATAAGAATTTGATATTCTTATACTTATGATAAGGATTGGGAGTTGTGAAATGAGTATGATTGGAAATGTGTTCATTGATCTATTTCACAAAGTAAGGACCGTAGGTAAATATTGTGTGCATGCTGAGAGCATGGGACAAGTGTAGCAATAATTCAAGTAAGAAGTTGATTACCCGAAACAACAAATAATGAGTAATCAATATGGTGATTAAATAAAATGTTTTATTTATACCCAGAGTTTTTGGACATATGGGATTAGTATTATTCTTATGTTTCACTTTGCATGTTTTGACTTCCTGAATAATTAAATTGGTTCAGAACAATAAAATTATTCGAACGGACCACAGTCGTTCATATGTTGGAAGTAGGTATGAATGAAGACTGTCATGAATTGGAGTGTGGATTGTCTAAAGTGTATTAGACATAAGAAAATGTTTGCTACAACGTTCATGAGTGCTTATGAATATGATCTGAGCATTAGATTAAACCCATGCTCACTTGGATCACTTCATGGATTTTATCATGAGTGATTGGTGAGACGATAACATCTTATATTCTTGAAACCGAGATATGTGATTTGTATCTTGCGAGTCGGTTACACATTGAAAATATGTAAACGCACCAGTAACTTGGTGTCATAAAACATATTGTTGTGTGTGATTCGGTGAGTGAGTGCAAGCAAACATTGAATCAAAGTTTATCCGTTCCTTTTATCCAGAGTAGGATGAAAGCGATATTGTGGGCCCCTCGATGATTTAGTGATGGCAATAAGTGCTTGGCCAAGCCAAGACTAATTTGATGTGTTTAAATGTAGTCTGTTGTCAGTCGGCATAAATCAAAAATCGAGAAACAACACATAGACAGAGAGAATGATTTAAATCCATGTCTCAGTCTATACGATATCTAGAATGGAGGAATATATGATCCCTTATCTAAAGGACACGTATCTGATAAGATCAAAGTTGACAGCGGCTTTTGAAAGCTACGATTGCAGATCAGGATCTGAAGTCATACGCAGAATAGTTATTAGACTTATCCAAGTGGGAGACTATTGGATTTGTGTCTAAGTCCATAACTATTTTGATATGTACTAGAGGAAGGCTAAATATCTCACAACTGACTATCTTACCCTGCACAACTCATCCATGAAACTTCCATCAATCCTGCAACAATAGTGTATGCTAGCCATATATAACACTAGACCCTATAGACATTCGAATACTCGGTCCTACTCTAAGCCCACAACCAAGCAAGGAATAAGAAATAAAGCTAAACTAAATATTCTCAGACTATAAGATCTTAATTATGTACAACTTATGATGCATACACTGAGCTACTACAATAATGATGTCAATTTCATATATACAAAACCCTAGGCTATCAGGCATCATATAATCAGGCAATTCTATCATGCAAATCCTGAAAATCCCTAACCTAGTACTACCATGATGTTCTATCATATCATTGTTGGGTTTTATGTACTCTAACATCCCTATGGTGCACATACAACCCTAATGCTTTGGATCTAAGTTTTCTCTAGTTATACATGCAACAAAATTATGCAAAGCATGAAACCTCAAACCATGTTATTATGGATTTATTAATCTTCTATTTTAATTAAACACTTTAACTAATTTAATACAATCCATAAGTGGCAATTTGAACTATTCAAAAAGACATCAAGGTTCCAAATACAAGTTTTGTAACTCTTAAAAAACTTTTTGAACTCCAAACTTGATGACAAGTTTTGTAACTCCTTAAAAAACTTTTGAGTTCCAAAACTTGATGGAAAGTTTTGTAACCTCTTAAAACATTGAGATCAAATTTAAAAATAATAAAATAATCATATTATTTATCTTTTACCAATTTGACCTAACGCAACTCTTGTTGTAAGATAATTTCAAATCAAATTACACAAATAATTAGTTTAACATATAATCTAGTAATTATTTTATAATTTGACAATTTATCTTTTAATTGGACGGGATAACCATTACCATATCAGAAAAAATAGATTTTATGATACAAAACGGTTTAAGGTAACGATCCTAATCCAATTCTGACCAAAAAACCCAAAAAAACTGCCAAATTGATGATCAAACTCGTCGAGTCGGATACTGGACTCGTCGAGTTCATCACCAAATGACCCAACTCGTCGAGTCCACTAATGGGACTCGTCGAGTCCACTGTCTAGACAATAATTTTTCACTTTTTTTCCAACTTTGAACAATTAACCATGCATCAATATAACAGAAAACAACCCTTGGCTTTGATACCATTATTGGTTTTTATGTGCTCTAACATCGCTATGGTGCACATACAACCCTAATGCTTTGGATCTAAGTTTTCTCTAGTTATACATGCAACAAAATTATCCAAAGCATGAAGCCTAAAACTAGCATACAATTTGACATTTGAATCATAAAAACTAGTTAAAAGATTGCTTCTTGTTGTAGCTTGTTGTATTTGGCCTTTAAGAACTTAGCACCTCAAGTGTGATGCCTCAAATGGTTCAAAAAACACCACCAACAATTGAAGAACTTGAGAGAGAGGTTACGAGGCACTCAAAATTGGCTATAGTATCTCTAAGATCACTAGTGTTACCAATTTTAGGTCAAGGGGTTACATATTTATAGTGTAGAATTCCAAGAGTCATATGTAACCCTAATTCTTACACTTAGGCTTATGATCTGTAACTCATATGGAATAACTCTTCATGGACTCTTACATGAACTTAGCACATCATGGATCAATAGCCTAAACCATATGTATCACTGATTTACATAATCAGTTCCTGTTAATTTAATTAGTCTCTTTTGATCACCAAATTAATTCCAAATTAATTCTTGATCACTACTTATTAAGTATTATGATTTCACAATTAATATATTGTACTTATAATATATTTATAAATCACAAATAACCTCTTTCTCAAATATCTATCCTATCAGATTGTTTTGGTGAATGCAACCCAAATGGACCATGCTACTCTCGGGTCAAGTACATACCAATTATAGTTATGGGCTTAGACACCTAATCCACCAATCATAATATCAAATATTCGTATGGGATTTTGGGGTCTACTTACTGGCTCCGGCTGATCGTACACTCTGCATCCTCCGTTAGTATTTTGAGAACCATTTCAAAATCATTTTAAAATCTTTTCCTTGGTTTGAGACTGGGTTCACACGAGTGTTCCTCCAATTTACTCAAATCAAGGCTTTGATACCAACTTGTAACATCCATAAAAGTCAAGCCAATTTTAAACTTTTCAAACATTCAAAAACCATAATTTATTATAAATTATTTTCAAAACATTTCCATATCAGAGTATTCCAGAAAACAAAATCATAAAAATGCGAGGAGGTGGACAATCACGCCTTCACCTTCATGTGATTATCTGAGGTACCTGAAACCAAATCCAAAACTATAAGCCCGAAGCTTAGTGAGTTTCCTCAAAATACCAACGCCATACAATCATAGCCATATCATAGCAGGTAAGCAAACATCATGCATAATGAGCCATCAGCCTGACAGGGCCATCGTCCTATCTGGACCGCTCTCTGAGCCATCAACACGTCTGGACCGCATTATAGGTAGGGGTGTAAGTAAGCCGAGCTACTCGTGAGATACTCAGGATCGACTCATTAAAAGCTCAACTCGAGATCAAATTAAATGAGCATGAGCCAAGCTCGAGCCTAAATATGAGGCTCGTTTATTAAACGAGCTCGAGCCGAGCTTCAATTAGTGGCCATCAGCCTATCCGGACCGCTCGTTGGGCATCCTGTCTGACTAGTACGCCCTTACCGGGTCTGCAGTCTCTCCGGTCTGCCCTGGGTTTGTTGGCCTCCAACACAAAGCAAGTCCGCCTCAACCTATCCCCAATCACACAATCAACATATAAATATCAAATGCTAGCATATACAATAGTCTGACTGATCTAACAGATCACTAATCATAGCATCATCCTATATACAAGGATACCGACCTAATAGTTCACTAATATAGCATCATCCCATATACCAGGATACCGACCTAACAGGCCACTAAGCATATCAACATGCAATAAACCCGGATACAAATCCGAAAAGGTCGGCATTAGTGCCTTCGACCCTGTTAGTATAGTGAGGAGAACTTACCTCACAATGCCGATTGGAACTGAAATGTCAAAATCCCGAAATACGGCTCTAAACACTAACACCTACAACCACCAATGACCCACTTCCATAAATACCCAACTTACCAAAATACCCTCAAAAGTCAAACCGGTCAACCCTTGGTCAAAGGCAAGGTCAATAGTCAAGGTCAACAGTCCATGTTGAGCCAACTCATCGAGTGTAGCTTACTGACTCATTGAGTTCCTTTAGAACACAAAGAACCATGAAAATCCTAGTTGACTCGCCGAGTTTCCAGACAACTCGTCGAGTCCATGCAGTGTCTAATATGTCGGGAAAACCCTAACCGACTCGTCGATTCACCTTGCTAACTCGCCGAGTTCATGCAGAATCCAGAACGGGGGAAAACCCATCTTAACTCGTTGAGTTGGCTATCTAACTTGTCGAGTTCCTTCATCCATTTCTTATTTAGACGTTTTTAAGCTACCCCAAAGCTCCAAACTGTAGATCTAGCTTCCTAGAGCATAGTTACCACGTAAAGTTACAAACTTTACATGCATGTAAGGCCTTAAATGTTAAAACCAAGATAAGGAAGAGGTTTAAGCCAAAGAGAAGGGCCAAGGCTTGATAAATCTGATGACTTTATGATCGTGAGGGCTTAGAGGAGTCTAGATCTGCAGTTACAACTTCAGATCATGATCAATACCCAAAATGACCCACAAATATGCTAGACATGTCCTTAAATCCTTGAATGGGGAGATCTAACACTAGAATGATCAAGGTAATGACTTGTTACCTTCAAATGGATGCCAAAATGATGTAGATACTGGATCTACAAGCCCCTTCTCGTTCCAAGCTGCTAGCTCTTCAAATCTCTTCAAGAAATGCACCAACAACACAATTTTAGCCTTACAAACACTCAAAATGGGGGTTAGATTGCTTAGGGTTTTCTTTTGGACGTGAAAAGGTGGTAAGGAGGCTGGGAGAAAGGACTTAAGGTCCTTTAAATAGGGTGCGGACCCTAAAAATTAGGGTTTTCATGCACAACACCTACTCATTGAGTTGGGGTCCTCCAACTCGTCGAGTAGCTTTCATAAATCACGCGGCCATATCCATCTTCTACATGACGAGTTGGGGGCAACCAACTCGTTGAGTAGGCCCAAAAATGAATATTAAACTTGAGAATTTATACTTGGGAGTCGGGGTGTTACAAAACCGAGATATCACATTCTGTTTTCGGGTACCAAATAATCCGCTCACCAGAAAAGTCTCTAGAATCCATATTTAAATGTTAGCATACAAATAAAAAAAATAATTAGAATGTTAGCAAACAAAAATAAATAATAAATTTTTTTATTATATACTTACCTTAAAAGCGTATAAAACCCCTGTAGGGTGTAGGTCAATTTTTGAGGTTCATTCTCTTTTTGTTCGTTTGGATGTATAAGCTTCTAAACCTTATTGAATACAGTAAAAAACCGTTTATACAATTTATCCCAAATTATCCTCCCCATGGATATCTCTCATATGAAAAATTAGTTAACAATTAATTTCTAAAAAATATTAGTAACTATAAGTAATTATAATCAATAATTATAAAATAGACGACATTATACCTGTTGAATTCATCAAGATTGAATAACAAAGCAAAATACCCTTCTGTAACATGCAGTTTAGCCAACCGTCCATTGAAACCCTTCTTTAAGAGGTATAGAAGACATACACGGATTGCATCCTCGTCTGATAACGCATTAAGTGATTGTTTAAACACATTAGTAACATGGTGTAATTTGACCGAGACATTCATCATGAACATAGGAAAGGCACGGGAACGAAAGGCGACACCGGATGCAGTAGCAGGAAAATAGTCACCAAACCGAAAGCCAATGATAAGAAGAAATTCTTTCTTCCCGAAAGACAACTCATAACCCCCAATCTTAAAAACCATTTCCTCTACTTGGCTTCGGGGGTCGGTGATAACTCTGTGGGAAAAGATGTAATGTAGAAGCAAAGGATCCTTATCCACATCAGGAATGTCTAACCACCTCCCGAAACATGTGTTTCGGAACACAATCTCGCATTCGGGTCTGTTTCTGAATGTCGCAAGGATTTCCCTGCCAATTTTGGGTTTACACGAGAGTGTACTTGATGCATCAACAATCATGTCGTGCTACAAAAATAAAAAGGTATTAGCACTTCATTATATAATGGAAATGACTAATATTCCTGAAAAGTTCCGGACCTTTCTTGATGTTCCGTACGCGTTCATCGTGTTTCAAAATGGTTCTTTGCGTTTTGGAGCCTTTCAGAATGACATTTTAAGATCCAGAACACGACATTTCGATATAAATCAACAATAACTACACATCTAAACTACTTTTCAGTTGGTCCTACAATAATGACATCTTTAATTTAAGCTCCGGAACATTTTGTGTTCATTCCGGAGGTGGTCTACTATATCCGAAACAGTAAGTAACAGTAGAAAACGAAGAACACACCGCTAAAATAACGAGGTCGTAATGCTCGTCTTTCATGTCGGACATGCGTGTCGAGTTAGAACGTCGTAATCTAGTCGGAATGTTAGAATCGAGTCGGAACGGCATAATCAAAATGCACCTTTCCAGAATGAAGTTGCCGCCTCAAATTCTATTCCGGATTTTGAAATTTAAAATCCCGACCGGAACACATACGGGTCCTCTGAAATTGGCATTCCAAACCCAATGAAATGAGTCGGGCTACCCAGAAAAATAATTCAGAATTCGTTCTGAAATGACCCATTCTGAAATATGTGGTTATTTTGCAAAAAAATGTTATATTAAGAAAAAACCCAAAAAAGTGCTTAGATTACTTAATTTTCCAAAAATCAATAGTATAATTCTATATGAAGAAGACAATCTAACAAAAGTAATTAAAATAAATGTAGGTTTTAACATGTTTTCGAATACAATCAAAAAAATATAAATGATATGTATATCTTATCATATTTTAGTCCGTCATGTATTTTAAAAAATTAAAATTTGGTTTTATTTAAAACGTAAATAATAATATATGAGTTTTTCTACATATAAAAATAATATTTTTTCTATATATACATGTATAATTAGTTGTATTTTTATGTATATATCTTTAATAGTTATAAAATAAATGTAATATAAATACATATTGTAGAGATATATAAATTTTTTACAATAAATAATTTTAAATTTATTAACAATAATAATAGTTCACAACTTATAAATTATATCATGCTATCTTAAATGTTTAATTTTTAAATAATCGTCAAAGTTAAAAAAAAATATTAAATAAGTAAATGATATGATTGTAATACATATTTATTTTATCACGTAAGGTGTTTATTACTATCATTTACCGTTTTATTTGGTGTATTTAGAAAGCACACTGTGAGACTACTCCTAATCTCCTATTAATGACTAAAAACCTGGTTAGTTGTCCATTATAATTAAAAAGAAATTAAAAAACCACAAAAACCCACTGACCCGTTTAGTCCACCAAACAATAACATTTAGTTGGCCTTACTTGTCTATTTCTCAAATTTTCTTTTAATTTGGTTTTTTTTAATATATTTACTTTATCAATATTTAAATGATATATTTGTAAAATAAATAAATAAAATATACTAAAATATGTAGAAAACGATTATCTAAAAAATGATATCACTATTAGAAACCTGACTTTTTGCGATTGAATTAGCGACAAAACCTTTATGTAGCTAATTAGCGAAGGTTTTCTGAGGGATCTACGACAGATTTCACAAAATCCTTTTTAGTGAGGGGTTACCGAGGGCTTGGCGATGAATTGTTATAACTTTTTCAACAAAAGAAATCCCATGCTAATATGTCACAAATTAAAGATCTTTAGCTAGGGAATAACGAGAGATTTAATGATTTTTTTTTCTTGGGCCTCACGAATCAGTTGCTGAAAGGACCACGACTTTTTCTCCATTCGTTCTTTTTTTTTTTTCCCGTTCCCTCATTTTATTTTCATTGCCTCTGATTTTCCTCCCAAAAGCCCTAAACATGATTTCCTCCAAAGCCCTAAATGACAATGTGTCGACTGAATTCCCTCCTCTACCCTGGAAATCACCTCCACTACCGTCCACCTGCGTCGCCTCTCTTATCTGCATCGCCCCTCTTTGTAGTTTACTTTGAGCAACGCCGAAGAACATCCTTGTTGGTTTTCCTCTCTGTTCGTCTCCCTTCCTTGTCATTTCCTACCAACGTTGTTCGATGTATTACTAACGCTATTCGATGTATTCATTGCTGGAAAATTAGGCGATCATCCAATCCAAGCTCTTTTTCATACAAATTTGATTAACTTTAAGGTAATTTTGAACTTTGTGGATGAAATTCAAAGTTTTAGGTCACTGTTATGTGTTAGATGATAGAACTAGCTATGAATTGATGTTGCAATTGATGAAATTTGATTAACTTTGAGGTAATTTTGGATGATATTGCTATGAAATAATTTGGGTAGTGAAGAAGAAGGTAGTAATGCGCCACTTTCTGAAAGGGTAAAAGTCTATCTCCTTTCAATTTCAATTGAAGTCTTAATTCTATCGATTAAAATAATGAACAAAAGGTTATATACCCTAACACTTTATATGATTAGACATTTGCTTGTGTCGGCATGGATTGGATTTTGGCTTAAACTACAATAAACTGTTAGTTTAATACAAAAAGGTTTGGGTAACAATTCTTTATTAAAGTTGTTGATTTATAAACCTATTTAATAGAAGTAGCAAAGTTGGTTTAATTTGTATTGCCAATCTGATATCTCCTTATAGAAAGGGACGTGGTGCATTTCGTGCAATATTGACAAATGCAAATTTTATAGAGGCAATGCTTCTTTCTGTTTTTTTATATAAAATTATTGTATGTTTGTACAAAAAAGAAGAAGCTAAATTTATCGATGTGTAAATACACGGGTGTTCATGAATATGCCTCTTGAAGTGTGTGAAATGAGAGATCCTAAAGGTATTTACAAGCTAGTAAGATCTAGGAAAGATTAAAGTTGCCCTTTTTACTAGACTCACCAATCTTTAATGAATGAAAATGATCATGATTCATGGGTTAAGCTTTTTATTTAAATTATTAACTCTTGTAAAGTGTGTTGCTATTTTTTTTATTATGGGATGTAACGACCCGTTCCTGGTATGTTAATTTATTGGCAATTGTTGTGAGTTTTGCAAGAGGAACTCGGCGAGTTCATAGCCTGACTCGCCGAGTGGGGTCGCGGCTGAGAGCACGCGTGAGCCGGGGACTCGGCGAGTCCAAATCCTGGACTCGGCGAGTCCATCCGTCTGGGTGAAACCCTAACTCCCCGGGTTTTTGCTCACTATTTAAACCCCATTATAGCCTCCATCTCGTCACTTTCCCCCTGAGAGCACTGTGAGAAACCCTAAACCTTCCTCTTGTGAGCTTATATGTGATCTTGTTCCATTTTGTGAAGGGGTGAAGAAGGAGAAGAAGAAGGAAGCAAGGAAACGAGTTCTAGTGCCAAGATCCAAGATCAAGTGTGAACTTATTCAGGTATTTTCGGAGTTCTCTTCTGGTTTCATGCTTAAACTTCCATTAGAGCTCTTTTAAGGGCTATTTGATGCTTGTTCCAAGCTTTATGCTTGCTTGATTGTGTTGTTAAGCCGAAATACCTTTGGATCTGAGTGTTGGGGTGTTGAAGAGTCCAGATCCACTGTCTTTTTGGAGTTACATTGCTTATAAGCCATGGATCTACCCTTATTGTGCATATTTTAGTCTTATTTCCCTCATTCATGTGGTTGTGCACGTAAAGTTGGAAACTTTACGTGGTAAAACAGCTTAATGGACCTGGATCTATCATTTGCATGCGTTGGATTCAAGAGAAATCGAGTAAAAATATGTTGCATGGCGGCGACTCGGCGAGTCGGAAGAACGACTCGACGAGTCAGGTCGCGAGTCCCGAGTTCTCCAGTTTCTTCAGTGTCGAGTGGACGAGGTGAGTTAGGGAGTGGACTCAGCGAGTTAAGAGTAGACTCAGTAATGGAGGGACTCGGCGAGTTGTTCATACAACTCGGCGAGTCCAAGGCAATCTCCTTGAGGATTAAGAACAACTCGTCGAGTCTGTTCATCTGACTCGGCGAGTCGGATGAAGATCATCTGAGTTCTTGGATCAAGAGGGTACTCGTCGAGTCGATGCCACACTCGACGAGTAGCAGCATGTAGAGCTGAGAAGTAAGAGTAGGACTCGGCGAGTTGGGTGGCCCAACTCGGCGAGTCAGCCCCAACAGTAAGTTGGCTTTGACCAAGGGTAAAAGAGTCACTTTACCCCAAGTGCAGTGTTTAGTATTTGATTGAGTGTGTTCATGGACTTGTAGCCGAGGAGATTCAGGAGCAGCAGCCGGTAGCTTTCAGACACACACACTCAGCCGCCAGTTTACGAGGTGAGTTCCCTTTTTAGTAGGAATGGGTCTAAGGCCACAATGCCGGCCCGCTTAGCTAGCAGTAGTATCAGGATGTTATCCGATGCAGTAGTTAGCATATTTGATGCCTTCGTGGCTCAGACAAGATTATGTGTGTTCATGTTAGTGATATGTTATGCTATGATCGGTCAGCTTCGGGCTCCGGTCCGATGTCAGCTTCGGACTTCGGTTCGATGTAGGGGACAAGGTCCCAGTTAGCTTCGGACTTCGGTCCGATGTCAGCTTCGAACTTCGGTTCGATGTAGGGGACAAGGTCCCAGTTAGCTTCGGACTTCGGTCCGATGTCAGCTTCGAACTTCGGTTCGATGTAGGGGACAAGGTCCCAGTTAGCTTCGGACTTCGGTCCGATGTCAGCTTCGGACTTCGGTCCGATGTAGGGGATAAGGTCCCGGTCAGTCAGCTTCGGACTTCGGTCCGATGGAGGGGGCAAGGCCCCGTATGTGCTTGATATATTATGGTATGTGGTAATTTGGGGGAGCTCACTAAGCTTCGTGCTTACCGTTTCAGTTTTGGTTTCAGGTACTTCAGCAAACAAAGGGAAGAGCTCGGGATGATGGCATCGCACACACCACCGCCTCAGCTTAGCCTGGGAGTGACTTAGATGTTTTGATCTGATGTAGTATGATACAGTTCTCCGCACAGTATTTTATTATGTTTTGGAATACATCACGTATGGTTTTATTATATGATGCTCTGATTACAGTCTTGATTATATTAAAATAAAAAAAAAATTTTGGGGTCGTATTTCTGGGTCGTTTCAAGTTGGTATCAGAGCCCTGGTTTGAGGGATTCGGGTACACTTCCGGGTGTATCTGAACTCAAACTAAAGGGAAATAAAAAGATTTCTAAAAGTAAAATGTTTTCCAAAAGAATTTTTGAAAGCACTTAGAAAGGAAGAATTTTCAACAAGATAGAGGTGTGTGCATGCGGTCAGCCGAGCTCAAGTAAGTACTCCCAAATTATCCATACAAGTTATTTGTTCAGTTTCAGTTTCAGTTGAATAGCATGCTAGTATAGGACTAAGGATCTAGGAGGATGCCTTATGTGCCTGCTTTATGTGTTACAGCTTTATGAGTATTGCATGCTAGTATTGAGTAGACAGCAGTAGGATAGCCTGTTTAGGTTATGCCTGATAGTATGAGCTTAGCACTGTATGCTAGATCAGTTTCTCATTTTGAGAATAGTTTTGCCTGAGTATGTTTCCTTTATCCGAATGCTGCCTGCTTCGTGCTTTGTGGGAATTCTGAGTGATGGAAGTTAGCCATTAGGTGAACACGATACACCACATGTGATCAGGGTTGAATAATCCCAGAGTGCTGGAACTGACCCTACTGCGCAGCTCTTGTTTGAGTCCAACCGTTATAGGGACGGGTCTTTTACTTGAAGAATTATCTGATCTTCGTCACATGTGATGGTGTTCAGGTGATGGTTAATTAGCATTATAAGGAGACCTGCAGCAGCTGAGGACTAGTTGAGTTAAGTCTGAGGTTTCCCTGGGGCAAGCCTAGGATGAAAGTAGCAGAGATCAGTAGTAGTAGAAGCAACTTGGTGGAGTCAGGGCAGTTCTTGAAGAAAGTACGGATAGATGTGGAAGGTAGTATGGGCCCGTACTACTGGAAGCAGAGGATCCGTACTCGAATCAAGAGAGGCTGAGACAAGACCAGGAAGCTAGTTGTAGTATCAATGATCCCTCAAGATATTTCTGTTTTCTGATGTGATTGTGATGTGTTTCAGAATGGTGGTTTTGCGTTCGAGACCAGCAGCCGGCAGCGGAGGTGCCGGGGAGGGATCAGGTTCAGGCTCAGGGGATGAGCGCATGGATGAGCAGACCCGAGAGTTTCTCTCTTCGGAGATTACGCGCATCATTATAGAGCAGACTCCTGTGATCTTCGGTTCGATCAAGGAGGGGATTCTAGAGTTGATGGATGAGAGACTGGGCACCTTCCGTGCCGAGGTGGCGGCCATGATGGGGTCGCGCACCCTCACCTTCAGGGAATTCAGGGCATGTGGGGCCCCGGACTATCATGGGGCGCGGGACCCCATAGCGAGCACCAGATGGTTGGCAGATGTGGCCAACGCTTTCCGTACTAGCAGATGTCCCGAGGGGGACAAGGTCAGATTGGCGTCCTGTCTTCTGAAGGACAGGGCACGAGATTGGTGGGAGGAGGTCGGGCATGCTATTGGGGATGATGCAGCATTGGACGCTATGACCTGGGCTGATTTCTCTACCAGGTTCAGGGCGGAGTTTGCACCGGTCATTGAGGTGCAACAGCTAGCTAGGGAGTTTCAGGACCTCACCCAGACTACGGAGACAGTGGCGGAGATCACCGCCAAGTTCAGGGAGAGGGCTCTTCTCGTTCCTCAGTATGTAGCTGATGAGGAAATGAAGAAGGCCCGCTATCATGAGATGTTGCGGAGCGATATCCGCCAGTTTGTGAGCCGGTCCAGCTGTAAAACGCTGGAAGATATGATTGCTAGAGCTCGGGAGAGGGAGATTGATCTCGAGATGGAGAAGAAGAGGAAACCGGAGGCGGTTTCGGGTTCGGGAGGTTCGGGCAAAAAGCCCAGGGTTTCGGATCATAGGTCCAGGGGACAGCCGAGCTACGGCCGATGTGGTAGGTGTGGGAAGATGCACGAGGGAGCGTGCAAGGCAGGGAGTTCCGGCTGCTTCAAGTGCGGTCGGGTTGGACATTTGAGTAGGGATTGTACGGCTCCTGCTACTGTCGTTGCTGCGTCAGACCTGATTTGCTTTCAGTGCAATCAGAGGGGACATAAAAAGTCCCAGTGTCCGAGTTTAGCTTCAGCAGGGAAGGTGGCTGCACCTGCCCCTGCTACCTTGAGGATTACAGACGGCCGGCAGGGCCGAGCTGATGCGCCAGTGGCGAAGAGTAGGGCGTTTCAGATGACAGCAGAGGAGGCGCGAGCGACTCCTGATGTGGTGTCGGGTATGTATCTTCCCTTTCTCTCTCTTTATTATTGATTAAATGTTGCTTATGGTTGTATGTTTTATTCAGGGTCGTTCTCTGTGAACGGCATTTCTGCTTTGGTATTATTCGATTCGGGGGCTACCCGGTCATTCGTATCTCTTGCGCTTAGCAAGAGGTTCGGTAGAGCTCCAAGGGAGCTGGATTGTCCATTAGAGGTTGAGATAGCGGATGATAGGACCGTGAGAGTCGGCAGAGTGCACAGAGGGTGTTCTCTTCAGTTATTTGATGAGCGGTTTTCAGTGGATTTGGTACCTATTCCCCTGCGAGGGAATAAGGTTATTGTGGGTATGGATTGGCTAAGCCCCAATGGGGCGGTGATTGATTGCGAGCTTCAGTTAGTGAGGGTTCGCACTCCCAGTGGGGGAGAGTTGGTGATTCAGGGCGAGAGGCCACAGCGAGGACCGACCTTTTGTTCCGCCGCAAGGGCGAGGCGCTATGTTCAGCAGGGTTGCGCCGGTTTTGTAGCCTACGTTTTGGATGCCCGGGAGAAGGGCAAGTCGACAGTGGAAGATGTTCCTATCGTTCGAGACTACCCGGATGTGTTTCCTGAGGATTTGCCGGGGATACCTCCTGAGAGACAGGTCGAGTTCCGGATCGACCTCGTCCCTGGTGCGGCTCCGATAGCCAAGGCACCGTATCGACTAGCTCCCCCTGAGATGCAGGAGTTGTCTACACAGCTGCAGGAGCTGTTAGACAAGGGTTTCATTCGACCGAGCAGTTCGCCTTGGGGAGCGCCAATCCTGTTTGTGAGAAAGAAGGATGGGTCGCATCGTATGTGTATTGATTATCGGGAGCTGAATAAGGTAACGGTGAAGAACCGTTACCCACTCCCAAGGATAGATGATTTGTTTGATCAGCTTCAGGGAGCGTCTTGGTTCTCCAAGATCGATCTACGCTCCGGATATCATCAAATGCGGGTTAGAGATGAGGATGTGCAGAAGACTGCTTTCAGGACCAGGTATGGTCATTACGAGTTTGTGGTGATGCCATTTGGGCTCACCAATGCCCCAGCCGCGTTCATGGATCTCATGAACCGCGTGTATAGGCCGATGCTGGATCGGTCAGTGATAGTGTTCATAGATGACATCTTGGTGTATTCCAAGACGCAGGAGCAGCACGAGGAGCACCTGCGGGAGGTGCTAGAGGTTTTGAGGAGGGAGAGACTTTTCGCAAAGTTCTCCAAATGTGAGTTCTGGTTGCGCGAGGTGCAGTTCCTTGGTCACCTCGTCAACCAGAAGGGTATTCTGGTGGATCCGGCCAAGATAGAGGCCGTGATGCAGTGGGAGGTCCCGAAGTCTCCATCTGAGATTCGGAGCTTCCTAGGGCTGGCAGGGTATTATCGGAGATTTATTCAGGATTTCTCCAAGATCGCAGTGCCGCTCACCCGACTGACCAAGAAATCAGTGGTATTTCGTTGGGGTCCGGAGCAGCAGACAGCATTCGAGACCCTCAGGCAGAGATTGTGCGAGGCTCCGATCCTTACCTTGCCAGAGGGCGTTGAGGATTTCGTGGTCTATTGTGATGCTTCGATCACAGGTATGGGAGCAGTATTGATGCAGCGAGGCCATGTGGTGGCTTATGCTTCGAGACAGTTGAAGCCTCATGAGGCTAATTATCCTACCCACGACTTGGAGCTGGGGGCAGTTGTATTTGCCCTCAAGATTTGGAGGCATTACCTGTATGGGGTCCGCTGTACTATCTACACGGACCACAAGAGTTTACGATACCTTATGGATCAGCCGAGTTTGAATATGAGACAGAGGAGATGGTTGGACGTGCTGAAGGACTATGACTGTGAGATCCTGTATCATCCAGGGAAGGCCAACGTGGTGGCCGATGCCCTGAGCCGCAAGGTGTCGGCGGCCCCCATCAGGGATTTGTGTATGAGGATGACGGTGATCACTCCTTTGTTGGAGCGGATCAAGGAGGCTCAGATAGAGGGTCTCAAGGAGGAGAGGCAGAGGTGCGAGAGGATAGTGGGTCGAGTAGCTTCGTTCGACTACGACAGTCGGGGTTTGATGACGCTTCATGGTAGGGTGTGGGTACCGTACTGGGGTGGGGTACGGCAGGTATTGATGGACGAGGCTCATAAGTCTCGATTTTCTATCCATCCAGGGGCGACGAAGATGTATCGAGATCTTCGACCTGATTATTGGTGGCCCTGCATGAAGCGGGACGTCGCTTGGTACGTTGAGAGGTGCTTGACCTGCCGGAAGGTCAAGGCGGAGCACCAGAGACCTCACGGCAAGATGCAGCCGTTGGATATTCCCGTGTGGAAATGGGAGGACATCACCATGGATTTTATCACCAAGCTTCCCCGGACCGCACGAGGAGTGGACTCGATATGGGTAGTAGTGGATCGGTTGACGAAGAGTGCCCATTTTATCCCGATCCAGGAGAGTATATCGGCAGAAAGGTTAGCCGATATCTATGTGCGTGAGATCGTGGCACGCCATGGAGTGCCGGTATCAGTGGTGTCTGACCGAGATGTCCGTTTCACATCCAGATTTTGGAAGCGATTCCACGACGAGATGGGTACTCGTCTCCATTTCAGCACCGCTTTCCACCCTCAGACAGACGGGCAGAGCGAGAGGACGATTCAGACTCTAGAGGATATGCTCAGGGCATGCGTTCTAGACTTCGGTGGTAGTTGGGATACGTACCTTCCGTTAGCGGAGTTCTCGTATAACAACAGTTACCATGCGAGCATTGACCGACCTCCCTTTGAGATGCTGTATGGGAGGAAGTGTAGGACCCCGATTTGTTGGGGCGAGGTCGGTCAGCGAGTCATTGGGAGCACAGAGGTGGTGCTCAAGACGACTGAGTTGATCCAGCAGGTCCGTAGTAGACTGCAAACTGCTCAGAGTCGGCAGAAGAGCTACGCCGATAGGAGGCGTTCGGACTTGGAGTTCCAGGTGGGAGATATGGTCCTTCTAAAGGTCTCACCTTGGAAGGGTGTCATCAGGTTCCGGAAGAGGGGCAAGTTGGGCCCCAGATTTATTGGTCCTTTCAGGGTTTTGGCCCGGGTGGGTCGGGTTGCTTATCGATTAGGTCTTCCTGAAGAACTTAGTCAGATCCACAACACTTTCCATGTGTCTCAGTTGAGGAAGTGTTTGGTGGATGAATCAGCAGTCGTTCCCCTAGAGGATATTCAGGTTGATAGTAGCCTGAATTATATTGAGAGACCGGTCGCGATTTTGGACCGGAAGACCAAGACCTTGAGGAACAAGGAAATTCAGTTAGTAAAGGTGCAGTGGCAGCACCGGAAGGGGTCTGAGTGGACGTGGGAGGCTGAGGAGGAGATGAGAGAGCACTACCCTGAGTTATTTGCAGATCCAGCCGTAGCAGACTTCGAGGACGAAGTCTGAGTCAAGTGGGGGAGAATTGTAACGACCCGTTCCTGGTATGTTAATTTATTGGCAATTGTTGTGAGTTTTGCAAGAGGAACTCGGCGAGTTCATAGCCTGACTCGCCGAGTGGGGTCGCGGCTGAGAGCACGCGTGAGCCGGGGACTCGGCGAGTCCAAATCCTGGACTCGGCGAGTCCATCCGTCTGGGTGAAACCCTAACTCCCCGGGTTTTTGCTCACTATTTAAACCCCATTATAGCCTCCATCTCGTCACTTTCCCCCTGAGAGCACTGTGAGAAACCCTAAACCTTCCTCTTGTGAGCTTATATGTGATCTTGTTCCATTTTGTGAAGGGGTGAAGAAGGAGAAGAAGAAGGAAGCAAGGAAACGAGTTCTAGTGCCAAGATCCAAGATCAAGTGTGAACTTATTCAGGTATTTTCGGAGTTCTCTTCTGGTTTCATGCTTAAACTTCCATTAGAGCTCTTTTAAGGGCTATTTGATGCTTGTTCCAAGCTTTATGCTTGCTTGATTGTGTTGTTAAGCCGAAATACCTTTGGATCTGAGTGTTGGGGTGTTGAAGAGTCCAGATCCACTGTCTTTTTGGAGTTACATTGCTTATAAGCCATGGATCTACCCTTATTGTGCATATTTTAGTCTTATTTCCCTCATTCATGTGGTTGTGCACGTAAAGTTGGAAACTTTACGTGGTAAAACAGCTTAATGGACCTGGATCTATCATTTGCATGCGTTGGATTCAAGAGAAATCGAGTAAAAATATGTTGCATGGCGGCGACTCGGCGAGTCGGAAGAACGACTCGACGAGTCAGGTCGCGAGTCCCGAGTTCTCCAGTTTCTTCAGTGTCGAGTGGACGAGGTGAGTTAGGGAGTGGACTCAGCGAGTTAAGAGTAGACTCAGTAATGGAGGGACTCGGCGAGTTGTTCATACAACTCGGCGAGTCCAAGGCAATCTCCTTGAGGATTAAGAACAACTCGTCGAGTCTGTTCATCTGACTCGGCGAGTCGGATGAAGATCATCTGAGTTCTTGGATCAAGAGGGTACTCGTCGAGTCGATGCCACACTCGACGAGTAGCAGCATGTAGAGCTGAGAAGTAAGAGTAGGACTCGGCGAGTTGGGTGGCCCAACTCGGCGAGTCAGCCCCAACAGTAAGTTGGCTTTGACCAAGGGTAAAAGAGTCACTTTACCCCAAGTGCAGTGTTTAGTATTTGATTGAGTGTGTTCATGGACTTGTAGCCGAGGAGATTCAGGAGCAGCAGCCGGTAGCTTTCAGACACACACACTCAGCCGCCAGTTTACGAGGTGAGTTCCTTTTTTAGTAGGAATGGGTCTAAGGCCACAATGCCGGCCCGCTTAGCTAGCAGTAGTATCAGGATGTTATCCGATGCAGTAGTTAGCATATTTGATGCCTTCGTGGCTCAGACAAGATTATGTGTGTTCATGTTAGTGATATGTTATGCTATGATCGGTCAGCTTCGGGCTCCGGTCCGATGTCAGCTTCGGACTTCGGTTCGATGTAGGGGACAAGGTCCCAGTTAGCTTCGGACTTCGGTCCGATGTCAGCTTCGAACTTCGGTTCGATGTAGGGGACAAGGTCCCAGTTAGCTTCGGACTTCGGTCCGATGTCAGCTTCGAACTTCGGTTCGATGTAGGGGACAAGGTCCCAGTTAGCTTCGGACTTCGGTCCGATGTCAGCTTCGGACTTCGGTCCGATGTAGGGGATAAGGTCCCGGTCAGTCAGCTTCGGACTTCGGTCCGATGGAGGGGGCAAGGCCCCGTATGTGCTTGATATATTATGGTATGTGGTAATTTGGGGGAGCTCACTAAGCTTCGTGCTTACCATTTCAGTTTTGGTTTCAGGTACTTCAGCAAACAAAGGGAAGAGCTCGGGATGATGGCATCGCACACACCACCGCCTCAGCTTAGCCTGGGAGTGACTTAGATGTTTTGATCTGATGTAGTATGATACAGTTCTCCGCACAGTATTTTATTATGTTTTGGAATACATCACGTATGGTTTTATTATATGATGCTCTGATTACAGTCTTGATTATATTAAAATAAAAAAAAAATTTTGGGGTCGTATTTCTGGGTCGTTTCATGGGAACTCTCATTCATATAATCTTGTGGAATTGTAGGATCTACTAGAATAATTCCTATATTGGTAAAAAAGGGTAAAATATGCTGCTATTTTCAACTAGCTTTAACTCATGATTTTTTTCTTACAGTTTGAAAAGGACAAGCTGTTATTACAACTTGAATCTACCCGTGATGGTAAACCTTGGAATGAGAACAGCTGTGACTCGAATAAGGTGTAATGAGTTTTACATACATCCAAGATTTTCTATTTCATGAAATCTTTAAAAGTTATTAACCATTTCAAAACCTTTCAGGATGTTAGTTTATTGAAAAATTATGTCTCAAAAATTCAAGAATTAGAAGGAGAATTGATGCTCACACGAAGATTAAATACTTCAAAACGCACTGAACTTATTGATTTCTTTGATTTGGATGAAAGTGTTCTTAACCCAAAAAGTAATTTATTTCCTGGATCTGATTCTAAACCTGTTGAAGTTGCTGGTAAAGCTCTTATAAACTATTTTTACTAAACTCTTATTTGTTTATTATTAGTTCATAAAGTCAATTTACGATCTTATATGTTTGTAGGTAATCCTGAAGACGAAGAGAAAGAGCTAGAACATTGTTCCTTACAAGAAAAACTTGATAATGAGCTCAAAGAATTGGAAAAAAAAGCCTGAACAAAAGGAGGTATATGGTTTCATCTGCTTCCATTGTGCTTATATATCAAGTTATAAAAGTTGACTGTTCTTTATTAAATCTTCTATGAATACACAAAATTCTAAAATGAAGTGGGTTACGGGTGGTGATACATCTGTACTTAAACAACATTATGAGAAGAAAGTTTTGGACTTGGAACAAGAAAAGAGAGTTTTGCAGGTTTGCGCTTCATTCTCTAGTTATTTTTAATCAGAAAGTTTATAAATTTTCTCACTTATTTCTTTTTGATAATATGACAGAAAGAAATTGAGCAACTTAGGAATAGCCTTGCAAATATTTCCACCACTTCTGATGACAGTATACATAACTTGCAGGAAAATTATCTTCAAAAGTTGAACTTTTTGGAAGCCCAAGCGAGTCAATTTTCTTTAAATTGGATGGATGTTTTTAACAATATTAGAGTAATAAGTAATTTATATACAAATATCTGAATTTTAGGTTGTGGAGCTGAATTGTGAGGTACATTTTTGCAAGGTCATTTTGGTCATTTTCGTGCTTTTTTCGTACATTGTGTAAAATTGGACCTTTTGTAGACTAAGATTGAACAAAAAGATGGAATTTGTCCTACACCATGTGATATGGATGGTGAAGTAGTTTCATACCTAGAAAAAAAAAGTTGGAACTAGAATAATAATATCATAGTTGCATAAGTCTTTAGAGGGTGTCATAATACTTGATACATTTCCTAAAACAACCTTTGATGTTTTTACATTAGTATTGAGTACCTGGTGGCTGTAAGTTCCAAACTATTTTATATTCATATATATGATTCTTAATATTCAAATCATTATTTTCCAATCTTTCATTTTTTGTTTATATAATTAAATGAACTTCCTGTAGTTATCTCATGCGCGAATCTTGCTTTAGCAGATGTAGGGATTTAGTTGTTTAAATTCAAGCTTGTGTTTTTGGATTTTGGTTTCATATTCCCTTCAAAAATTTTACAACTTTTTTAATCTAACACTTGATTACTTTTGGTTGTTATTGAGTATCGAAAAATAAAGTTTTTGGTATATAAACAGTAGATGTGGATTAAAGTCTCATTTTCCTTCTGCTTGTTGTTCCAAACATTGTTCTTTATAGTCTTTTGAAGTATGTTTTAATTTGAATACTTTTAGTTACACAAGGCATTTGTGTCTATACAAGTCTTTTCTAGTTTAATATTTCAAAATTATCTTTCACTCTATACACTTTGATTAATAATGCTTTTGACTTTTAACAACAACAGGTCAAAGTTGGCAGTTCCCATCATATAAGATTGAGAGAAAACCTAGAAATGGAGGATTTGGGCAATAGAGGTATCATATAATTTTTTGGTTGCATATTCTCATATAATAGTGGCAATAATGAATAATGTCATCTGATCCATTACTTGTGATTCAAAGGGAGAGATTAAAATTTGAACACAAAAGCGACAAAGTATGTAAATAAATTGATGTATATGAATGACAGGTTTACAAGTTTCTTTTCACTCATTTTTCTCCCCAACTCTCAAACACACACATCATTTTGCAATATTTAGCAATTCATTAGTTTCTTTTCAACAACTTCATAGGACTATTGGGATTCTCTTAAGAACAGTGAGTACTTCTCTATGGAAGGTCTTGTGGATCTAATAAAACATGTATCTACATTTTTTACTGTTTATACTTTATTCATACACACAAAGATTTTAGAGGTTTCTTCTACTTTTTGAAGTACATTATTTGATGTGTTAACTTCATGTACTTCTAAGAATTGCTTTTATGGTTTAGCATTTACGATTCCAATAAAAAAAATTCAAAGAATATTTTTTTTTACTAAAACGAATGATTATAGCAGGTGGATCTCGAGTGGTAACAGTTGATTCAGAAGCTGAATTTAACACCTTACTTCACAAGATTCAAGGTAAGTTATGTGTTTATAATGTGATTATATGTGTTATATGCACAATGTGTATACTTATGTTTGTTTATAATGTGACCAAATGAATCCTTGCCAGCAGTCTTTTACTTCACTGCTGTCTGGTGTGGGCCATGTAAGACTTTTATTTCTTTCTCTCTCTCTCTCTCTCTCTATATATATATATATATATATATATATATATATATATATATATGTTTTTTTAATGTAGGGTTATTTGTTATAGGAATTGAGTTCTTGAAAGTACTCTTCAATTCATTTTGTTTTACACTTGATTTAAAGTATATATATTTCTTGTTTCACAGGTAGGTTTGTATCTCCTCTTATTGGAGAATTGAGTGAGAAATACACTAATGTCACCACTTATAAGATTGACATCGATCAAGTAAGCATGCCTTCATACTTCTAACTTCTAAGCATTTCTTTCATTTCATATATCTCTCGGTTTTTTGTTTATACAAAAGACGTTAATGCTCTTCTCATTCTCATCGTCGAAAAAGTCCGTAAATGTTAATGAATTTTTATTTATAAAAGATAAGTAAAGAAGAGGTTTCTTGAGGTACAATTTTTAATTATGAGTTTTTATTTTATATGTTTGGATATGTTTAATTACAGGAAGGTATGTTGTGGTAAACTACTTATGCTTCCCATTCAACATATGTCATTTTTAATTTATGTTTTCAATTTTACACATTTAATCCCTTAGTAATGAATATAATCAAAATTGGCCCATGTACTCGTAAAATTGTCAATTTTGGTCCCTGTAAATGTTATACATGCTCACATATAGACATGTGTTTATATTGTAAGTGCAGCCTACATTTTTTACATTTACTGTTTATACAACTGCAGATTTAGAAGAATCCAGATTTAGAAACATCCAAATACCAAATACTCAAAAGGACTGCAACTTATGAGGTCTGTTGATCCTTTGATCTAGAAATTATGCTAATTCAAGAAAATATAATTTAATCTGCTTAATCACATTTACTAAAAGTGATTATCCAAGTTTGAAAATACAACCCCTATGTAATTGTTAATCACATTCAATGATGTAGGAGGATGAGTTTCCAATTATTCCCATTTTTTGACCAAACTTTACTATCTTGCCACCATTAACATATTTAACTTGGGTCATCAAGGTGCTCTCATTTTGTTACTATTGAAGGGTATTTAATACATTTCAGTGGGATGTTAATAGATGGAAATTTACATATTTGCAGGTATATGTTTAGGAAGAACACGAGAGAGGAAAAAATAGACATTTTATTAATCTTTTAGCTGTAGGTTGTGTATGAATGTGTACGACTGGAGATATGTGGAAAGATGGATATTAAAGCTGCAAAAATGGAGGCTAAACATCAGAGGAAATTAAGAATTATGGTACTTTGAAATCAAATATTAATTAACATTAAACTTTGATATTTGATTATTTAGGAGTTTTTTAGTAAACTTTGATTGTTGATGTTTTTTGTATTTTAAGGTTAATGGTTGGTTTTGGAGTGTATATTTATTAATTTTTTTGATATTTAAATATTAATGTTTGTTTTGGGATTATATAATTTATTTGATGTTTTTTGGTATTTTTGTTTTAGATTGGTAACAAAAAACAAAAAAATATGGTACAACATTAAATTTGCGAGGGTTCAGCAACGAACTAAAGAAAACCTGGTATCATACATTTGAGAGGGATCAATGACGAACTACAAAATCGAGTATCACTATAAAAATCCGGTAACATACATTTGCGACGGATCAACAACGGAGTACAAAAGCAAATATGGAGATTTGAGACGGATCAACGACAAAATAATGTTATTAAGTTTGGTCGCTAAATGTCCTAAATAAGTGTAGTAGGTAACCATTTGCGATGGATAATCTGTCGCTAAATCATCACAGAGAAAAATTAATCTATCGCAAAATCCCTAGCTGACACATTAGCCACACTTAAATTGGCTAAGGAGTCTTTTTGTTGATGATCCGTCGCAAACAATCATTACCAACAGAATAGCGACAGATTGGTCCGTCGCTGAAATCCTTGTTTCTAGTAGTGATATCACCATTGATATATTTTTTTATATCTTTTTTATATAAAATGTTGGATTGAGTTTGTTTGGATAAAGTTGTTAATGAGTATGAAAAATCTAAGATTAGTTGATTGTATAGGTGAAAAAGAGAGAAATTAATATTTTAATAGATAGTTGGGTTGAGTTTGATTATAGATGGGGATAGTCTGATAGGCTAGCCTTGTATTCAATTGGGTGAAACATAGAGTGCAGTTTGGAGTTTGGAAATTGTAACCGTAACTTGGTGTGCTTTTCCTGGTGTTTCTTGCCCTTCTTGTTGTTTAGGTAGTGGTTTTTTTTCATAAAAATTCATTGTTTCAAAAAAAAAAAAAAAAAAAAAAAAACATAAAATGTAATATTAAATTGAAAATTATATTTAATTTTATTTATACATAAACCATAAATAAAAATCATGATTTTAATAGATGTTTTCTTATCTTATTATTTACACGGACCGGTTGTTATTTATTTCAAAATTATTTAGCCAATATTATTCGCAAGGCGCCGACGTATGAAGATTAGGGAATACGAAACAGTTCAGCCAATATTTGTAACTCATATTTTTTCTTTCTTCATCATCATTAGGTTTAAGGGTTTTCAACCAGTAATCGTCTTTGCTTCTTCCTCTCAAGGTTCTCGCAGTTTGTTGGTGAGCTCCGATTTCAATAGTTAGTTTTAACCTGCTTACTTATGGTTTTACTATTACATGATCAAAGTTCACCGCCCTTTAAACACTCCATAAAAGGGTAAAACAGAAACGAATTTTATTTTGTCCTTTAAAGACTCTATAAGAAAAACTAACAATGATTGTTTATTATGGGTATTAGGGAGATGGGTGAGATGGAGAACAGTATTCTCTCCATATATGATGACGTCCTTCCTGCTCATACTTCAGGTTTTATTCATTCGTTAGACTTATGCTTAAACCCTTTTTGGTTTTGAGTAGCTATAATTTATCAAGATCATATATTCATAACAAACTGAAGGTCTGATTATTAAAACAATGTCACTTTATTCTGCGTTAACAATAATCTTTGATCAAGATTCCATCTTTTCTCGCATCAGCAAACCCACAATATATTATGATAGCCGGCTAGCCGCCACTTAGGGTATCCGTAATGCATCGAATTTTATTGAGTTTAATAGATTGTTACATAATATTCTAGTTTTCATACAATTTTATATTTTTTTCCCACAATGCATCGAATTCTATAAAAATTTAATTAATGAAACCTTTATTTTAAATTTTATAAAAAGGTTACATTTTCCTATTGAAATTGAACTTCATATACAACCCATCATTTGTCTTCATTCAACTATGTCATTAAATTATAAAAAGGTACATAACATTTTTTTCTCCGTACACAACAATTTGTGCTTTAAAGTGTTGTATTATACAACTCTATAATGCATAAATTGTTGTGTATGGTAAAAAATATGTTGTGTACGAATAACTTTCCATTAAAGAAAATCACTTAGTGAAAATATGTTTAAAAGTTTATAGAATATATTTTGATTTTCCACAAAAAGATATTGTGACGGTTATAATTGGTTGCGAAAAGAACGGAGGTTATAGTTTGTAACTCCTTTGAGTTTTCATGAATCCTAGTGTCTTTAAGTGCCTAACTTGAACAAAATGTTGTTTTCTTTTCTTAATTTTAATCAGATTTACAAAGGGTTGATGAGAAGATCACTGCTAAGTGTGAGAAGTTTCTTCAAGACTACAAGCAGCGATTTTTGCAAACGGAAGCCTTATGTGAATCTCTGCAACAGCGAGAATTTGAAACAAACGGTATAGGGTGTTGTTTGCCATAAAGCTTGTTTCTTGCGTTTATCTTCCTTATATTTCAATATAGTTAATGATTTAATTCACTTCTAGAAAAGAATGTTGCAGAATACAAACTTTTGTTTATTTACTTGATCAACATTTTCTTGAATTCTTCTATGTAAACCGTTTTAGCGAGAAGTGTCGTACTGCAAACAATTGGTCAACGAATGTTACTCTTCGAGAAAAGCAGCAGAGGGTCTAAAGGTAATAACAAAAAAAAACATAAGAGCATGTTTATACGGATATCAGGAAATAATCAAATGTCATATATTGTTATATCGATCTGCAGAGGGAAATAGACATGCTTCATAAAAGAAGAGCTGAATTGGAGGACAAACTCAAGGCTGAGAATTTTGAAGTTCTTCAAAGTGAGATCATGCAACTTGAAATGGCTATACAGGTTATAGAAGACGATGAGCGTGAGCCTATAGACCTTGAGGAAAAGTTGAAGAATTCACAGAGCAAGTTGATACAAAAGGATGAACAACTTCAAGAGCTGAAAGAACAACTTCAAGAGTTGAAAGATCGGGTAAACACTGTTTGTTTGGCAATACAGAGAAAAAATGATGAGATGCAAGACGCACGTCAAGAACTCATCCATGTAAGTATTGTTTCACATTAATCTTTTTTATGAAGAAAACAAAAATCTGAATCATTTTCTTCACAGGGATTGGAGATGTATCCTTATTGTTCGTACGTAGGAATCAAGAGAATGGGCGTTGTAGATTCGATGCCTTTCTATTTTGGGTGTCATTTAACCAAAAAAACAAGGAAGGAAACAACGAAGAATCCAACCAACTTATTGATTAAATGCAGGAAACTAGTTGAGGATCAAAACTGGCATCCCTTCAAAGCTGGATCGGATGAAAAGGTATGAATTTGCATTGATCTAATTTTTTTTTTATCATTTAAATCATGATAGATGTGTTGTAGAACATGATTGAGAAACACATGCATGCACGTTAATTGAGTAGGAGATTATTGATGAAGAAAATGAGGAGATGGTTAGGTTGAAGGCGGAGTGCAGTGAGGAACAGTATCATGCTGTTGTGACAGCGTTGAAGGAGAGAAATGAGTATGAAATAAATGGGACGCATCCTGTGCAAGAGCTATGGAACTACAAGGAAAAAAGGAAAGCGAGTTTGAAAGAAGGCATAGACTGCATCCTCGAAGCATGGAAGATTCATAAGCAGCAGTAGGAAATGTAGTAAATGTTGGATTGTTGGTTACCACTTTGAACTAACTTTTTGCATATATATATTCGGCATGTTTATGGTGCACACCATTATCTTGTAGATGATCATATGTGTTTGATAATTGTGTTTTGCATAAATATGCTTGGTTAAAGAAATTGCCCTTTTAATCTTGATTAGAAATTAAATAAGTTATTTATAATGTAAATACTAAATAGTGAGTGTGAGATATTTGAACAAGGAGTTGGAGCATTCAAAGTTGCTTTGTAGAAGTTTTTTCAAACATAAAATCTTTTAAAATTCTAAAAAACTATTGGATGAGTTATTATTTAATTTTTAAGTTTTTAACAAAGCTTTTTCTAAGAGTTCGTAAATTTAACCCTTTTTTTACATAAGCATTTTCAATGATTGTTTGGATCCTATAGGTTTCAGCAAATGGCAAACAGTTAGCTTATACGAACAACAATAAAAATATTTTAATTCAAGCTAGAAAAGGCTCTGTTATTGCATAGATATAATAAGATTTTTTGTTTTAAGTTTTTTAATAAAAAAGTCTGTGGATGCTCTTGCACGTCATAATTTTAAGAAGAAAACACATTTTCACTTAATGAGTCTAACTTTGTACTTCGTAGTTTTCACTAATACAAATATTTTAATTCAAGTTATATTTTAAACATTCCGATGTTTTAATTCAAGTTATATAGTATTAAACAATATTCCAAAAATGAGTTATATATTTTTAGGTCCGAATCCCATAATTTTCAATTTGAAATAATATGTTGTTCCTAAAAGATAATAATAACAAATGTAATAAATATAAAGGGCTACCGGCCTAACAGTATCAGGAGTCCACCAAAGGGTTACGGATTGGTATCCCTCAGCCAAATGTTGAGGGTTCAAGTCCTGTTGTGAACAAAAATGTATAAATTTAGGAATAGTATAATGTATGTATGCATGTGTAAGCCGTTCTAAGAAAAACAATAATTGATAAGGTCATTTATGGGTATATACACAAAACACTAATCTTCGCATTTTAAGACTTGTTAGTATACTTGTCCGGAGTCGTTCCCTGACCGTGCACACCAGCCTAGCTACCACGGTCGTGGGGGTTCATGACGTTGAGGACGAAGAAAAACAACTTATCAAAACCTTTGGCATTTAGTCTTTTTTAATATTTTTTTACTATCATAAAATGGTTACAATGCATTCTCCTATAAATACAAACTATTTTACTACAATTATTTTTGTACCATTTCTTTCTACCTTTACTATACAAACCAAACAACTATCAAACTCTTACCAGGAACAATTTGAACAACCATCAAACTTCCAAATCAAACAACCTTGGGAGGAAAAGGAAGAAACCACTTACAGAACGATATATGATAAGATGTTTGGATCTTGGTGTCCGGTCACCCCATAAATAAAAAGATAAATCTTTTGACAATCTATTGGAAACCACTTACAAAACGATATGTTATAAGGTGTTTATCGGATCTTGATGAACTTTTGTCAAAATGGTGTCATATGAGGCCAAAAATAAACTGAGTTCAACTGTATTTACAAGGAACTTAAAACCTCACATCCAAATATGAGTAACGAATCGGAGATTTCTAATGCTAATCTTATTTATTTATTTTTTTTCATGATTTAATAAAAAATTAGAATGTTTCTAAAAATATCCATAATTTCGCAAATAGAGACCGACAAATCACTAAATGGTGTAAGAAATCACTAAGACCGGAGGGTGTGATCTCGACACCAACTTGGCAGCCTTGACGACAAACACCGCCCTAGGGCTTTTGGCTGCATCCTCCACGACATGTAGGTGTCGACTCTCTCTCTCTCTCTCTCTCTCTCTCTCTCTCTCTCTCTCTCTCTCTCTCTCTCTCTCTCTCTCTCTCTCTCTCTCTCTCTCTCTCTCTCTCTCTCTCTCTCTCTCTCTCTCTCCAACATCAATGTCTATGGTAAGTACACACCAAGTTGATTTATAATTAAAAATGAAAAAAATTTAGGTATGCCGTATATTAATTTGTCGGGTGTTAGGATAATAAAAAATTTTGATGGCATCTTTTATTACAATTTGGATAACATGATTTTATCGTTTTTTACCCAATTTAATTATTTCTTTTAAATAAAAATTAATTAGATGATATTTGGCTTTTCAAAAAAAATAATAAAAAAACCATAGTTTTATAGTTAATGAGTTAAATATAGAATTTAATCCATAGTTTTCAAAAAAAAAAAAAAACCTTGGTTTTTATAGTTAATGAGTTAAATATAGAATTTAATCCATACGAAACGAAATCCAATCCGCTCTCGAATGCTATTATAAAGTTGGAGAATACGAAAAGTCACTCAAGCCATATACTCAAACACATCTAATTTTCTCCTTCATTCTCAGGTTTTCAACTGATACTTTTCTTCGGCTCTTCCTCTCAAGGGTTCTTGCAACTTGCATGTTGGTGAGTTACCATTTTTAATCTTTAATATTAATTAGGCGCTGCTTACTTATTATTATTATTACTTTTTAACTATTGCATGGCCATAGTTCCTCCTTTTCCCATTTCAAAAGGGGTAAAGTTCACTCCAAATGATCTTTATTTTTGACTTTCAGCGTTTTGAATAAGAACAAAAAGAAATCCGGAATTGTTGTTTGTGAATGTTAGGGTGGACTTGATGGAGAGCACCTACAATGAAAATATCAAATCCCTAAAAAGTATACACTCAAAATATGATGAGATTCTTCATGCTCATACTTCAGGTTTGATTCATTCGTCATTAGACTTAATTAATAGTTTAACCCTTTTTTTTTTGTTTTTTAGAAGCTATATATGCTTTATCAAAACAAACCATGCATGCATACTGTAACAAGCGGAATATCTGAGTATCAAAAGAATACCAACTTATTTTGCATTATATAATTACTCTTTGATCAAGATCCTATGAGCTTGTCTCCAATGTACAAACACACCTCTAAGATGTGGGCTGGCTGCCGTTGAAAAGAAATACATTGTGATGATATTGCCATATTGGAAATGTGCTCAATGTGTGCAAAAGTTATAGATATATTTTGACTTACCAAATAAAAGATTGACCATATTGGTTGCATATAACGTCATTGATTTTTCAAAATTCCCCACTCTCATAAAATGCCTATCTAAAAAGTGTTGTTTTGTTTTTCTTAAATTTTGATTAGATTTGAAAACGGTGATTGAGAATATAACTGAGGATTGCGAGAAGTTTCTTCAAGACTACAAACAGAGATTTCTGCAAACCGAAGCTTTAAGCAAATCTCTCCAACAGAGAGAAGATGAACTAAAGAAAAAAGAGCGGAAGCTTCTTAAGGGCAAGAGGAAGCTAGAGCTAAAGAAGAGAGTGGTACAGGGTTGTGTTTCCCATAAAGCTTGTTTCTTGTGTTTAAAGATTCCTTTTCTTTATCAACATTTTCTTGAATTCTCCCATGTTTACCAGTTTAGCGAGAACAATTGTCGTCCTGCAAACATTTGGTCAACCAGTGTTACTCTTCGAGGAAAGTAGCAGAGGGTGTAAAGGTAATTACAAAAACACTGGACCATGTTTAATTATAAGAATGTATTAATTATTACACATAATGTCGTCATATATCGTTTTCTACAGAGGGAACTAGACATGCTTCATAAAAGAAGAACTGAACTGGAGGATCAACTTAAAGCCGAGAGTTTTGAAAGTCTACAATCTGAAATTATCCAACTTGAGATAGCTTTACAGGTTGTAGAAGACAATGACCAAATTGACCTTCAGGAAAAGTTAAAGAATTTACAGAGGGAGCTGATAGAGAAGGGAGAAAAACTTCAAGAGTTGAAAGATCAAGCAAAAGTTGTTGGTTTAGTAATACAGGGAAATAATGATGAGTTGCAAGACGCTCGTCAAGAGTTCATCGATGTAATTAAGTATCATTTTACTTTCACATAAATATTTTTCTATGAAGAATACAAATTTATAGCTAGCTGAAGAGGAACCCAGTTTTTATGAACGTCTCGACACTTGTCTTGACAGGGGTTGAAGACGTATCCTTGTTCTACCTACGACATAGACATCAAGACTATGGGCGAACTAGATTTGGCGCCTTTCTGTGATGGGTATCATTCTACTAAAAGAGCCAAGAAGAATACTCTGATGAATGCAATCGATTTCTGGTTGGAATGCAAGTATCTAGTTGAGGATCAAAACTGGCATCCTTTTACTATCATCACAGTTGGATCGGACATAAAGGTATGCAATATTCCGTTAATCGATTCCAGCCAACTAGCTATTACATATTTACATCATGTAAAGCATGAAATAGAACAGATGTGTATATCAGTATATGTTTTAGCAAATGATAAACACACGTGTTAATTAAATATATAGGAGATTATTGATGAAGAAGATGAGAAGATTGTTAGGTTGAAGGGGGAATGCAGTAAGGAACAATATCATGCTGTTGTGACAGCATTAAACGAGAGAAACCAGTACAACTCAGCTGATTGTATGCAAGAGATATGGAATTTCAAAGAGCAAAGGAAAGCGAGTTTGAAAGAATGTATAGACTACATTCTCAAAGAATGCATGGAAGATCCATAAGCAATGGAAAAACGTACTACAGGTTCGATATGCAGGTTCTTGACCATTTCAATCCAACTTTTTGCATATTTTGCATGTATGTGGCGCACAAAACGCTATTTTGTAGTAGTAATGACTATATGTGTTTGATTTTGTGCTTCGGCTCAAATATGTTCATTTAAAGCAATTGTCTGAAATTGAATATAGTAATACCAAATTGTAAGTATTAAAATTTAGATTAATTATACTTTAAATAAATATTTAAATATATCGTAACTTACTTCTTTGAAACATGCATTGCTGTATGAGCTCGACCCCACTCTGTTTACAACTACTTGTTTTGCATGGCATTCTTTGTTTGACGCCGAACGCCTTATAAATTCTGGCGTTTGAAAATGTTCGACTGTCTTCGCCCAATTTTCATGTGACATACCGTTAGGGGGGTTGTTTAATGCGGCTTGGATATCTGCAGGCCCCCCCCGATTTCCTTAAAATAAGAATGAGCTTTACTTTTTCGGCCTCTGTAAACTTTTGCAAGACTCGAATCAATGCTCCGCAACAATTGAACACGCTCCGGATCTATGTTAACCTTATCCAAATCAAATTTATTCTGCAAAACACAAAAAATTTAGTTAATTAAATAACAATCACAACTAAACTTAAAATTGTATCCAAGTTACCTTTAGATGTACAACTGCTGCGTTCCTTAAGGCAGGGGAAACATTTTCCCAACCAGATACATTGAAAGGGATATTGTTCCACAAATACCTCCCAATTTCATGTGTGAACCAATTACCACGCTTCACGACAAGGGAATATGTGATCTCCCTGTCGAAATCCAAATCTACGGGCTTTCCCTTATTTGCCCTTATCAACTTTCCCAACTCGATATTTTTTGACATACCCCTTCTTTTTTTTGGAAGCTCGGCTGAAAAAATACAATTAAAAATATTAGTCACGATAACTTATTATAAAATAATAAAAATAGTTAATAAATATATCATAATAAAACTCACAATCCTGTTCGTGCTGACCACGACCAAAGCCTCCTGGAGGTGGTGGATCCCCGGCTCCATCACCTCCATGTCCAAGCCCCATAACATCGGCCATCATGGCCAAGAGTATCGCCCAAATAAACCTCATCTGCAGCCTGTAAATTACAAGATGTACAATATAGAAATACAATATGAATAAAAGTTAGTTACCCTGCGAAATTGTAAGATATACAATGTAGACAAACAACATAAATAAAAGTTAGACAAACAATATGAATTAAAGGTACATTTCAAATAAAGTTTCTATTACAAAAAAAATGATTTTTTTAATCAGAATCTAAATCATATACTTCAATGTCTTCTTTATCTGTATCATAATCAGAATCGCCATCATCATAATCAGTCTCTTCATCGGAAACATTATCGATTCTACTCGTTGGCGGAGGTACTTCAGTCTCGTCTTCATCGTCATCATCAACATTGTTTTGAGCTACGTCAACATTGCTTTGAAAGTATTGTGAGAAGTCGATAAAAAGTCTAGCTCCAGATGAAGAGTTGTTTTGAACTATGTCAACATTTTCGGCCTCCACATTTTCGACATTTTGGATAGAGTCACTGTAAGCATTTTGGACACGAGCATTGTCAGATGGTAGATCCCAAATATTTCGATGATTAACATGCTCGACGACACAACGAGGGTTGTTGTTTTGGTTTCTTCGATGATTAACAGGCTCGTGGATGTAGAACACTTGTTTGGCTTACGAAGCATATATGAGTTGATCATCTTGGTACGCTTCTTTTTCTGTGTCGATACTTATGAAATTATCATCAGGAATATCTCCCATATCGAACCACTTGCACCGAAATATTACAGTCGAATAATCATATGGATATTGCACCTCCATAATCTCTTCTAACTGACCATAATATTTCTCTCCATTCTCACCAACCACTAGAACCCTAGAGTTTTGCGTTTTGCGTTGTGCATCACGACTAAGTACCATAAACCTAACACCGTTGACTATGCACGCATTGTAAGTATAAATATCCATTTGTGAACCCAATGAAAGGGCTGACAACTCTTTGTGGAATTCAGGAGAGTTTTCTTTTTCCATTTGATAAACCTATTAAACATATGTTGATGTGTTATGTATTCTTGATTCGTTAAATTTATGAAAGATATTTGTTCGTTAATTATTATTACCTTTTCAAGAAACCAGTTGAGAAATTCGGTCTTTTCGTCACTTTCAGGATGTTCAGATTTGAATTTTCTATATTGATGATATATATATATATATATATATATATATATATATATATATATATATATATATATATATATATATATAAAATTGATGAATGGAAAAAAGTAACAATAAATAATGAAAGATAATTAAAAGTAAGAACACTTACTCGATGTATTGTCTGACTTCTTGACAACTATTCACTATAAACCATTATATATTACGTTTCTCCGTTATATCAAGATGTTTGATTTGCGTTGCGCTCGTCGGTCGACACTTGGACTCAAACATCCAAAACTTTGTTTTTTCAATGACAACATCTTCGCTTCTTTCAAGGCGATTGACATCTCGAAAGTACATCGAACAAAATATCAAAGCTTCTTCAGCAATATAACCTTCAGCTATACAACCTTCCGACCTCGCCTTATTTCTGACATAGTTTTTTAGTTTTTTCATATACCTTTCAAACGGATACATCCATCTCATACATACCGGGCCTCCAACAATCGCCTCATCAGGTAAATGCAAAACTAAATGAATCATAATGTCGAAAAACGTTGGCGGATAAATCAACTCTAACTTGCACAAGACTCTAATAATGTCTTCTTTTGCTTTCCTCATATCCTCCACCTTTAGTTTTCTGGAGAAAATTTGCTTGAAAAACATACAAAGATCTACAATTGGTGTAGAAGTTTCTTTGTCCAATAACGCTCTAACTCCAATCGGTATCAAACGTTGCATAAGAATGTGATAGTCATGAGATTTCAACCCAATAATGTTAGTATCATTATCTACCACTTTCTTACTAATGTTAGATCCAAACCCATCAGGAAATTTAACATCTCTTATAAATTGACAAAAGATTTTGCGGTCAGGTTTCTTGAATGAGTAGCTTGCATGTGGTCTAGTGAACTTGTTACCCTTTTTTTGCAACCATTGATTACGTCGGATATTCAGATTTTTCAAGTCCTCACGTGCATTTGATGTGTCTTTACTCTTATCATTCATCATAGAAGTACCCAAAAGACTCTCACCCACATTTTTCTCGACATGCATCAAATCTATGTTGTGCTTCAGCTGCAGAGAAGACCAATACTCGAGCTCGAAAAATATGCTACGTTTCGACCAGTTCAACTCGAATCCTTGCCGATCCATATTTTCTTTGAGAGTGTTAGGATGTTTACCTGGTTTACGAAGTATTAGACGACCTAGTTGCTCTTGTATGTCTTCATTAGTAAAGTGTCTCGGAGCGGGTCTTGTCTCTGGTTGCCCATTAAATTTCAAACTCATCCTTAATGGATCATCAGCATCTAAGAACCGATGATGACCGATATAAACGACTTTATTTACTGCACAGTACGACAGAGTGTCTTCATTGCAAGCGGGGCATGCTCTATACCCTTGTCTGCTCCAGCCCGATAAACTACTACGAGCTGGAAAGTCGTTTATTGTCCATAGCAACTTAGCTTTCATCGTGAAGAATGTGTTTGTCGCTGCGTCTTTAATGCGTACGCCTGATTGCCTTAAAAACTTAAGCTCTTCCACTAACGGCCTAAGGAAAACATCTATGTCCTTTCCAGGCGCTTTAGGTCCGGGAATCAACAAGGCCAACATGAATGATGACTCTTTCATACAAAGCCATGGTGGCAGATTGTAAGTGGTGAGTACAACCGGCCACGTACTATGCGAATTACACGTGTTACCAAATGGATTAAAGCCATCAGCTGCCAGCCCTAGTCGTACGTTGCGAGGTTCACTCGAGAAGTCAGGGTAATCTACATCAAATTTTTGCCAAGACTCTCCATCAACGGGATGACGCATCACACCATCTTATGATCTCCCAGTACTATGCCATATCATATTTTTGGAAGTGTACCGTGAACAATACAAACGGCGTAGTCTAGGGGCCACTGGAAAGTACCGTAACACCTTATGAGCCACTTTCTTACCCTTAGTGTTTTTATCAATCCACCGACTCTCTTTACAAACGGGACAAACTTGCAATGACTTGTGTTCCTTCCAGAAGAGAAAACAATCGTTTTTGCACTCATGAATTGACTCGTACCCCAAACCTAACTTCTTCAGTTTCTTTTTTGCTAAATAATATGAACGGGGAACCTTGTTGTCTGGTGGAAATGCCGAATGCAACAACTCAAGGAGTTGATCAAATGAACTATCACTCCATTTGTTGTTGACCTTCATATGCATCAGCTTTCCAAAAAAATCAAGGAATGAAAACGTACAACCAGGATATAACTTGGTTTCGACTGCCTCTAACAACTCTTCAAAATCATCATCGACACCATTACCCACTGTATTCGAGGTTCCTTCATCGAGGTTTATATCGTTTTCTCTCGACTCCCACATAACATCGTCAATAACATCAGCCATGTCGTTGCTTGGCAATACGGCATCTATAACTGGAGGGATTAAAGATTCACCGTGATATATCCATGTTTTGTATGATTGACTGAAACCATATATACGAACATGACGTCTCATTGCTTTCGGATTCATGAAGTAACGATTATCACATTTCTCACACGGACATCTGGTTTCACCTTTACAATCTAGGTGTAACATGGATCTCTCGACAAAAGTGTCGAGTCCTAGCTGGAACTTGGGAGATTGACGATGTGGATTAGTAGTCCGGCTTTTATCAATAGACATGATGCAACTGAAACATAATTTAGTGTTTAAGGTTCACTTTACGGGAAACAAAAATCAAATAGAGTATTCATAAAGTTGATGATTCAAAAAGTATTCCAACACGGGATAACCTAATTAAAGCTAAAGTACGTTGCTATTAATAACCTAATTAAAGCTAAAGTTGTAATGACCAACATTAAGTCACTAAAAGTATGTTATTTTCTAATTAATTTAATATTTTATTTTTTGTTATTAGTTTAATTTTTTAAAGTAATTTTATTTTATTTTAATATTAACATTAATTTGATTCTAAAACTACTTTAAGTTGATTTTACAATTAATTTATTATTTTTTTAATGTTTTTTTTAAATTAATTTAATTTTATTCTATAATTAAATTAAAATTACTAGAAGTGCGTTGGTATTAACAACCTAATTAAAGCTAAAGTTGTAATGACCAACATTAAGTCACTAAAAGTATGTTGCTATTAAGTTGGTTTTATAATTGATTTAATTTGATTTTATAAAGGTAACTTAATTTGATTCTAAAGGTAAATTAATTTTATTTTCTAATTAATTTAATATTTTATTTTTTGTTATTAGTTTATTTTTTTAAAGTAATTTTTCTTTTATTTTGATATTAACATTAAATTGATTTTAAAACTACTTTAAGTTGATTTTACAATTAATTAAAAAAGTAATTTTATTTTATTTTAATATTAACATTAATTTGATTCTAAAGGTAAATTAATTTTATTTTCTAATTAATTTAATATTTTAATTTTTGTTATTAGTTTAATTTTTTAAAGGAATTTTATTTTATTTTAATATTAACATTAACTTGATTTTAAAACTACTTTAAGTTGATTTTACAATTAATTAAAAAAGTAATTTTATTTTATTTTAATATTAACATAAATTTGATTCTAAAAGTAAATTAATTTTATTTTCTAATTAATTTTATATTTTAATTTTTGTTATTAGTTTAATTTTTTAAAGTAATTTGATTTTATTTTAATCTTAACATTAACTTGATTTTAAAACTACTTTAAGTTGATTTTACAATTAATTAAAAAAGTAATTTTATTTTATCTTAATATTAACATTAATTTGATTCTAAAGATAAATTAATTTTATTTTCTAATTAATTTAATATTTTATTTTTTGTTATCAGTTTAATTTTTTAAAGTAATTTTATTTTATTTTAATATTAACGTTAACTTGATTTTAAAACTACTTTAAGTTGATTTTACAATCAATTTATTATTTTTTTAATGTTTTTTTTAAATTAATTTAATTTTATTCTATAATTAAATTAAAATTACTAGAAGTACGTTGGTATTAATAACCTAATTAAAGCTAAAGTTGTAATGACCAACATTAAGTCACTAAAAGTATATTGTTATTAAGTTGGTTTTATAATTGATTTAATTTGATTTTATAAAGGTAAATGTATACATAAATTACAATTAAACCAATTTCATCCAATTAAAGCCAAACATTAAGTCACAAACAAAATTAAGCACTTTGAAACCATATACAATACATTACTAGAAGTAAGTTGCTATTAATAACCTAATTAAGCCAAATGTATACATCCAATTTGTATATTCCAATTTCATACAATTAAGCCAAATGTATACATCCAATTTCATACAATTTGCATATTCCAGTTTCATCCACTTTACATATTCCAATTTCATCCAATTTCATACAATTAAGCCAAATGTATACATCCAATTTGCATATTCCAATTTCATCCAATTTCATACAAATTTATACATTTAAATTTCATTTTAAGGCAATGTGGTATAAACATAAATTACAATCCAACAAATGTATACATTCATGCCAAATTTCATTTTTAAACAAATGTAATCTAAACATAAATTACAAAACATACACAAAATGCATAATAAAATTCCCACAAATCTGAAAAAACACACAATCCAACAAAATGCATACAATCTAACAAAATAATCCAACAAAATGCACAACCACTTCATATCTCAAAATAATAACATCATCACTCAACAAAATTGAATATTACTCACAATTTATCATCTAAATGAACACCAAAACATAAAAATCATAAAAAAGAGGAGGAATTCGACCTTGATTGGGGGCAATTTCAGAATGTAGCTAAATATCGCCGGTTTTTGGGGCTGTGGCGATCTTGGGGGAAGGAGGGGCTAACACCGGTCCAACAAGCAATTCCTAGTCCACCAAGTTGGAAAAAATTCGCGAGATTGAAGAAAGACAGAGAGAAAAACAAGAGAAAGAAAGTGTAGAAAAAAATGGCAGAAAGGTAATCTGGAAAGGGATATATGTGTAAAGCATTAGCGGCGACGGGCAATGCGGCGAAGCTAGGACAATAGCGGCGACACTAGGGCAATAGCGGCGACAAGTGGAGGGAAAAGTCAGCGCGTCTTTTAGCTTTCCTCTACAGCTGTTGGATTGAAAAGAAATCGGATGGTTGGGGTTAAAATGACGCGGATCGCTGTAACAAAGAATTAGCGGCGACACCTAGCAATAGCGGCGACATGTAACGCATCAATTACATGCCGCTGCTATTGCTAGGTGTCGCCGCTAAAGGCGTCGCCGGTAATGCCAAGGTTTCTTGTAGTAAGAACATTCACCACAAGTTTCCTAAAAGGCTTTGCACATCATTATATTATTGCAATCTAATGTTACTAATATTTACAAAAAAAAATCAGTTTGAAATGTACTGTCTTGATTAAAGATGGCAAAAAACTCGTACGGATCAAGAGTTGAAAGATCGGGTAATTAAACTAATAAAAACGTAAATAAAAGGGTTTTGCTTCTTATTATTGGTTCATAATGATCAAGAGGAATACCAACGACTGATATTTATACAACACGTCTAAAACTAGATAACAGATAAGAAACATAGATAAAGATAACAACCATATGCCAGCTAGATAAACAACTAATAGATAAAAAGCTAAGTCGAATTCCTTCACTCCCCCTCATGTTGGACCGTAAAGATTACGAACGCCCAACTTGGCAAGCAGAAACTGGAAACGCTCAGTTCCAAGAGGTTTGGTAAAAATGCCAGCTAGCTGATTGGTAGTATGGATGAAACAAGGTTGGATATGTTGAGACTCAACTCTTTCACGAACAAAGTAGCAATCCATTTCAACATGTTTGGTACGTTCATGGAAGACATGGTTACTAGCAATATGACGAGCAGCCTGATTATCGCAATATAGAGGAGTTGGAGTGTGTTGAGGAACCCCAAGATCAGTTAAAAGCTAACGTAACCACAAAACTTCACTAACAGCGGTGACCATAGCACGGTATTCTGCTTCAGCAGAGGATCGAGATACCACCGATTGTTTCTTCGTTTTCCAAGAGATGGGGGCACCACCCAACATGATAAAATAACCGGTTTTGGTACGACGATTCACTGGACAGCCCAGCCAATCCGATTCGGAGTAAGCAACGAGACTAAGATCTCCATTTGATGGAAAGAAAATTCATTGTCCCAGAGTAGTTTTAAGGTAGCATAACACTCTCATAGCAGCATCAAGATGAGGTTGACGATGTGAAGCAACGAATTGACTAAGAGTGTTGACTGCAAGAGTGATGTCAGGCCTTGTGACTTGAAGGTACAGGAGACGCCCAATAAGGCGTCGAAAACGACAAGCATCTACAAAAGGAGCATCCGTAGCATTATCGAGATGAATATTTTGCTCCATCAGAAAAGAACTAGGACGACATCCTTGAAGACCACTATCGGCGAGAATGTCCATAGTGTACTTTCGTTGACTAAGGACTAAACCATCTGGTGTTCGAGTGGCTTCAATACCCAAAAATACTTTAATGGACCCAAGTCTTTAATACTGAACTTTCTATCAAGATACACCTTAATTTTAGTGATAAGTGCATTGTCGTTGCCAAGTAAAATTATGTCATCAACATAAATTAGGGCAATAATGTACGTTGAGGCTTTCTTGAAGATGGATAGAGAATGATCAGCCTTAGACTGTACAAACCCGAAAGCCAAAAGAGCATGGTTGAACTTATTGTACCAGTTGTGAGAGGCTTGACGAAGGCCGTATATGGACTTCTTAAGACGGCAAACTCGAGTGTCTCATGTCTTAGAAAAGCCTTGGGAACCTTCATGTAAATTTCTTCGGCAAGGTCTCCATGCAAGAAGGCGTTATTAACATCCAACTAATGAATGAACCATTTCTTTTGAAAAGCAACAACAATAACTGTCCTCACAGTAACTAATTTTGCAATAGGGGCAAAGTGTCATGGAAATCAACCCCTTCCACTTATGTAAATCCTTTTGCAATTAACCGAGCTTTGTATCTTTCAACTTCACCAGAGGGTTTGTATTTAATTTTGTAAACCCATTTTGAATCAATAGCCTTTTTACCGGGAGGCAAATCCGTGAGAATCCAAGTGTCATTGTTCTCAAGAGCCGTGATCTCCCTTTGCATGGCATCTCTCCAATTTTGATTTTTGGCTGCTTGGGAAAAATGTTTAGGCTCATCTTGAGTGGAGATGGCCAGAAGAAAAGCCTTATGAGCATTAGTAAAATTATTGTAAGATACAAAATGAGACATATGATATACCGTAGAGGTTGTTGAGTTGGCATAGGGAAGTGAGTGGTCGATTGAAGGTGGCAACATAACTTCATATTCATTGTATTTTTGTGGTTTAGTTCGGTGCCTGTTGGAGCGTCAACTTGCTTCTGGAGTGGACTTGATTGGGCTGCTAACATCTACATTCTCAGTTGAATTTGGACTAGTGATGTTAATGGATTCGGTGGGTTGTTGGACAAGTTGTGTGTTAGGCCCGAAATTACTTGAAATGGACTCATTAGAAGGTAGCTTATGATCGATGTCCAAAGGAGTGGTTATTGGCTCTTGTAATTCTATGGTAACTTGATCACTAACTGGCTCTTTGTTGGGATGAAAAGGGAAATTGTCTTCCACAAACCTCACATCTCTTGATACAACTATCCTTTTGTCCTTTAAATTTTAGAATCTATAGCCCTTTTGTGTTTGTGGATATCCAACAAAGATGCAAGGTCTCCCCTTTTCTTCAAACTTATCTTTTCCCATTATTTTCTTTGATGTACACTAGACAACCAAACACCCTCATATGATTGTAGCTCGGTTGTTCACCTAGAAGGAGTTCATAGGGAGTTTTATTTTGAATTGTTCGAGAAGGTAGTCTGTTTATGATGTATGTGGCTGTAAGGACACATTCACCCCAAAATTTTATTGGCAGGTTTGCCTCAAATCTCAAGGCTCTTGCAACTTCCAATAAATGTATGTGTTTTCGCTCCACAACTCAATTTTGTTGTGGCGTGTGAACACAAGAAGTTTCAAGTACTATGCCTTTTTTGCATAAAACTTTGTCATATAATTCGACACAAACTCTCCACCGTTATCACTATGGATCCTTTTGATTTTCTTTCCAAATTGTGTGTTGACCATATTGTAAAAAACTATTAGACTAGAGCTTGCATCTGTCTTATTTTTATGTAAATAAACCCATGTGGATCGACTAAAATCATCCACAATTGTCAAAAAATAATGAGCACCCGTCAATGAGGGTGTATGGTAACCACCCCATATATCACAGTGAATAAGATCAAAACAAGCAGTCGTCTTAATAAAACTTTCATTAAATGGAAGACGAGTTTGTTTAGCACGAACACAAGAATCACAATGTTCTATTTTATCTAAGCTACTTATAGTACGAATGTTCTGAAGCTTGAGATTTGAAGTGTGCCCTAATCTTTTATGCCAAATTTTGGAATCTACTTTGACTGCCATGACTTTAATCCTTTGATCCGTCCCTTTAATCTTGTACAGACCATTCTCACATTTCCCCGTTCCAATCAACTTCCTCGAGTGTAAGTCCTGAATAAAACTAGAATCCGGAAAAAAAAAGTTATAAAACAATTAAGATGTCTTGTCATCTTGCTAACTGATAAAAGGTTGCATTTGAAGTTTGGTATATATAAGACATTAGTGATTTCAACATCATTTAGCAAAAATGTCTTGCCAATGCCTTTAACAGGAACTTTGTCTCCATTTGGAATACTAATGGGTACATTATCTTCCGAACACTTAATACTAGACAAATATGATTTATTGCAAACGACATGGTCAGTGGCACCCGAGTCAATTACCCACGGGTTTGCAAAAACAGTCTTACCAGCCATGTTTACTTCCGATTTTTGTGGTTCATTGAGTTGTTTCATCAGTTTTGTGTACTGATCGCGACTAAGTCCCGGTATAGGACTGGACTCCACCTTAACATTTGCTGCTTTAGGTTTCGGCTTCACCTGCTTTCGAGAGTCCATAGTGGGCTTGCGTTGATGAGTCTCCCACCAATCCGGGTAACCGATCTTCTCGAAACATCCATCAATGGTGGGTCCGACTTTTCCACAGTGTTTGCATTTGAGTCCCTTTCGATTGTTGTTTTTCTTTTTAGTGGGATTGACTTGGGTTCGAACCTGATAGGCGGTTGCCTCCACAGTAGCCTTTCTTACTCTGGTGATACTTCGTTGTTGCTCATCCTCCGCAACCAGGTGGTAAACAGTTCCAAGAGAGGGCATAGGTTTAGTGCTTAAGACTTGAGTCTTAAGAGTTCCAAAAGCTTCATCCAAATCCATGAGGAATTCATAGATGCGTTCCTTTTCTTTGGATTCCATCAATCTCTTCCCAAGGTTACAAGTGCACTTGCCATAGGTGCATTTTGGTATGGGTGATACATATTGAATCTCATCCCAAATACTCCTAATCTTAGTGAAATAAGTTGAAACCGATGCACTGTCTTGCCTCATCCTTTTCAGTTCTAGCTTCAATTCATATGCTCGTTGAGCACTTTCTTTCCCAAAATGCTCCTCGAGATCATCCCAAATTTCTTGGGCAGTGGTAGCAAACTTCACGCTATTTCGGATATCTTTCTCCATGGCAATAGTAAGCCATCCGTTTATGATGGCATCACTCCGCTGCCATGCCTTGAAATTTGGGTTTGCTTCATATGGTTTTCTAATTGATCCATCGATAAAACCTGCCCTGTTTTTGGCGAGAAGGAAGTCCTTCATCTATCTAGACCAATCTCCATAGTTGCTGTCATTGAGGTTGTCGTTGACATGCATTTGACGAGGATAGTCATTAGGATGTGTGTAGAAAGGCGAATTTGGGTCAGAGGTAGGGTTTACCGGCGGCGGCGATGTCTCGGAGCTGGGGCCTGTCATGCCGGTGTCGATGAATTAGCAGGTTAGAAAACATGCTCTGATACCATAATAAAAACGTAAATAAAATGGTTTTGCTTCTTATTATTGGTTCATAATGATCAAGAGGAATACCAACGACTGGTATTTATACAAAGGGAAAATGGCTTATTAAGGTAATTAACTTTTCGGTATGTTCACATCTGGGTAACTATCTTTTTTTTGTACACATTTAGGTAACAAACTTGTTGGAAGTGTTCACATATGACCATTATGACCTGCTATAGCAGGTTAAATCCTAGATGTGAACGTTTTTAACAAGTTCGTTACCTAGATGTATACAAAAAAATAGTTACCCAAATATGAACAAAACGAAAAATAAAAGTAAATTACACGAATGGTCCATGTGGTTTGGGAGAATTTGTGTTTTTGGTCCCTAACTTATTTTTTTAACTCGGATGGTCCCTACTGTTTATTTTTGTTACGCGTTTGGTCCCTGTTTTACCTAAAAATACTATTTTGCCCTTATTAATTTATTTTTTAATTAATTTTCTTATTTATGTATTTATTTTTTACATATTTAAAAAAATTAATAGACCCCACATATTTATATCTCCTCGGATGATCCATACTGTTTATTTTTTAATTAATTTATTTTTTAACTCAGATAATCCCTACTGTTTAATTTTGTTACGAGTTTGGTCTCTTTCTTACCTAAAAAGACTGTTATGCACTTATTAATTTTGTTACATCTTCATCATCCCTTCTTTTTTTTTCGGTCCTTCAACTCCGTCGAATCAACACCACAACCCACTAAAGATGAAGAGACAGTAGGTTATGGTGTTGGTTCGCCAGAGTTGAAGTACAAAAAAAAAGGATGGTGAACACGTCGATGTTACTAAAGATGGAAAAGAAATATAAGTTGGGGAGGATGAGAGATGAGATGGTGACCGGTAAGACCCAAATTAAATTTCTCAAATGTGGTTTCAGGTTTACGGTGAGGAGATACATATATGTTGGGTCTATTAATTTTTTTTAAATATATAAAAAATAAATACATAAATAAGAAAATTAATTAAAAAATAAATTTATAAGGGCACAATAGTATTTTTAGGTAAGACAGGGACCAAACGCGCAACAAAAATAAACAATATGGACCATCCGAATTAAATTTCTTAAATGTGGTTTGAGGTTTATGGTGAGGAGATACAGATATGTGGAGTCTATTAATTTTTTTAAATATATAAAAAATAAATACATAAATAAGAAAATTAATTAAAAATAAATTAATAAGGGCAAAATAGTCTTTTTAGGTAAGACAGGGACCAAACACGTAACAAAAATAAACAGTAGGGACCATCCGATTTAAAAAAAATAAGTTAGAGACCAAAAACACAAATTCCCCCAAACCACAGGGACCATTCGTGTAATTTACTTTTATTTTTCGTTTTGTTCGACTATTTTTTTTTGTATACATCTAGGTAACGAACTTGTTAAAAACGTTTACATCTAGGATTTAACCTGTTATAGCAGGTCATAATGGTCATATGTGAACACTTCCAATAAGTTTGTTACCTAAATGCGTACAAAAAAAAGATAGTTACCCAGATGTAAACATACCGAAAAGTTAATTACCTTAATAAGTTATTTTCCCTATATAGAAAAAGTATAAAACTAGATAATAGATAAGAAAGATAAAGATAACAACTAATAGAAAAGAACATAAGTCGAATTCCTTCATAAACACTGTTTGTTTGGCAATCGTTTTCTTTGATTTTTTTTCCATGTGCTTTTGAATATGATTTCTTGATTGGGTGGACATATATTTCCACTTTTGTGAATAACTATATATTAATTTTTCGAAGAATTAAACAAAAATTAATAGGTTTGGAGAAATAACCATGAATTTCACAATTAAGAGTGAAAAATCACTAAATGGGCATAGAAATAACAAACTAGGAAAATGCTCTTTGAAGTTCTTCGTATGCTTTTTCCATTTTTACACTATTTAAAGTTCTTCATTTGCTATGAAAATTAATGCTCTTTGAAGTTCTTCGTTTTCTTAGTTTAAAATTAAAATATAAAGTTTTTTTCTTTTTGGAATTGGCAATTGTACCTGAAGATTTTATCAACAAAAAATTGAAAGAAATGTTTTTTTTCTTTTTTCCACGGATAAAACTGTATTTTTGCAATTCAAACCTGTGATTATTTTTCTTCTTAAAAAAGACGTCATTGGTGATTTTTGTTGAGTTTTTTAAATCGTTTGGTGTTTTTTGTAGGGCTTTTTTCGTCGTTTGTTGATTTTTGAACAATAAAATTGATAGCTATTTTCATAAACTTTTTAATTTTGTTTAAAATATGAAAATTAATAAATGAAATAGTCATGATTATGATTTGACATTTCGTTTTATTAATATTTAATAAACTTACATGATGTATTCGCTTTCACTAATTTAGATCGATTCATTTGCCATCAGTTTATGTACGGAAAAAGTGAAGTTTCCATTCTTGTATAAGAATCACCACCTTTAAATAATTCAATTCCATGGCGTCGTATGAATTCCTGTCAAATGCTCATTATTACCCCTCTTTTAATTTATTTCTTCATCTTTCTCAGGTTTCAGATTTTTCATCTGATGTAAAAGGTTCTTGCAATTTTCTGGTGACATTTGGTTTCTACTCACTACAAACTCCAAATGATCTCTATTTTTGTCCTTTAAACACTTGAAATTTAAAGAAAAAATAACCACGATTTTTGGTTGTTCGTGTTAGGGAGATGGCGCATATGGAGAGCACCTCCGCTGAAAAGACAACATCCCTAAAATCAAGTATTCTCTCCAGATATGATGAGGTCTTTCATGCCCATACTTCAGGTTTAAATCATTCACTAAACTAATTGTTTAACCATTTTTTATTTGAGGATCTATCCATCTGTAATCATGTTGTGCTTGTTTTTAATCTTGGTTAGATATAAAAAGGGTGAATGAGAAGATAACTGTCGACTGTGAGAAGTTTCTTCAATATTATGAAGACAGCTGTTCGCTCATGGACGACTTAACCAGATCTCTGCAACAGCGAGAAGATGAACTAAAGAAAAAACAACGGAAGCTTCAAAAGGAAAAAACAAAGCTAGAACTCAAGAAGAGAGTGGTATGAATATGAATATGAATATGATTAATTCGCCTTAATAAAGCTTGTTTCTTGTGTTTGTTTCTCTCAGTTTTCTTGAATCGTGTTACATATGTTTACAATTTCAGCGAGAAAGATTATCTTCCTGCAAACAGTTGATTAACGAAAGCTGCACTTCTAGGAAACTAGCTGAAGATCTAAAGGTAATTACAAAAAGTCAAAAACACATGATATGATATATCATTAATTAATTAATTATCTTCAGGGTGAACTAGACGTGCTTCATGAAAGAAGAGCTGAACTGGAATCCCAACTGAAAGCTGAAGATTATGAAAGCCTAGAAAGCGAGATTATCCAACTTGAAACTGATTTACAAGTCATACACGATGATGACTGTATAGACCTTGAAGAAAAGATGATGAATTTAAAGAGGAAATTGATACTGAAGGATGAAGAACTTCAAGTCTTGAAACAACTGGAAAACTCTTTTCGTTCAGCTATTCAGACAAAAAACGAGGAATTGCAAGACGCTCGTTGGGAATTTATTGATGTATGTTATGTTATAATGGAGTTGATAGATACCATAACTACTTGATTATGATAACTTAATTGACAGGGTTTAAAAGCGTGTTCTTTTGGTGGTGGCATAGGCATTAGGAGAATGGGATTAGTAGATTCGACGCCTTTCTTTATTGGAAAAAGGAAAGAGAATGCAGCCAAGTTTTCATCACTATGCAGACAACTTCTTGAGGATCCAGAGTGGTATCCTTTTACCACTATCACAGATGGATCGGATCAAAAGGTATATATGTTCAATTAATAATTGAAGCTAATTAATAAGTTCATTAGGGTTAATTATAAACGATATTTTGTGTGATTGAAAATAAATAGGAGATTATCAATGAAGAAGATGGGAAGATGGTTATTTTGAAGTCGGAATGCAGTGATGAACAGTATCGAGCTGTAGTAACAGCGTTGATAGAGAGGAATCGGTATCACAAGAATGGAAGGGATTTGATGGAAGAGGTATGGAATTACAGGGAGAATAGATAAGTCAGTTTGATAGAAGGCATTGATTACCTTCTTAAAGAATGGAAGATTCAAAAGCAACGGAAAAGACGCTGTGCTAATTAAAGCTTTACTTAAACACCTTTTCAATCTAACTTTTTGGCATATTTTATGGAAAGGAAAAAAATGTTTATCCTTTACTTGCCTTTCTTGGTCTTTGTATAAACATTTGTTTGAAATTGGTCATACTTTTGTAGTAGTGATCATGTATGGTTGATTCTAGTCAAATATGGTCGGTTTATTTCAATTGATTTGGATTAAATTTTACTTAACGAAACGATTATGCCATATGTTACACTTCCAATTTGTGGTCCATTGACCAAATCAACAATAGATCGGCATACTTCATAAATATTTGTTTTGGGTGTTTTATTTTATCTTTTATGAAATTATTGGGTTGGCTATGGGGAGTGGTCACACCCACCCTATCGGAAAAGTGTTGTCACCTATGCGCCACGCCCAACCCACGCCCAACCCACTAAATATTGGAAATAGTTACCACTTCACAAATTTCTTTTTTTATTTTTTTAACATTATATTAAATAAAAAAACAAAATACAAACCATAATTTAAAAATAAAACCATAATTAATATAAAAAACACAAATTAAAATTCTTAAATTTCTTAAAACCATTAAGATTAGAACCTAAATTCCATATTTCTCCCGGACTTGTCGTTGAATTTTAAGAAATGTCGCAAGATTTTCCGGGTCGAGATCCGGTTGGGGCTTTGTGTTTATGATTTGAAGATCGGTAAGAGCTATTTTTTGGCGGTTAGCGGCCTCCGACGATTCGTACTTTTTTTTCTAGAAAAACTAGAGCTTTATCTATGGATGTCGTAAGCTCGATGTCGCTAGTTGCTGGTGCTTTCCGCTTGAAGACGCTCCTTTTCTCGCTTTGTCCCGTCCCGGTGGTCGATGAAGTTGGACGTCCGGTGGGCCCTCCCCTCGGTGGTGTCGAAGTCATCGTTGAGGTCGAGTCCAAAACCCACGTCCGACTGGACGTTCTTGCCCTTTTGTTGGAACCGGTTGTAGATCCTGAATGCGCCATTTCCGGATATAGAACCCATTTTGGACCGTTACGACAAACTTTCCACGCTTTTTGGTGGCCGAACGGTTTACCGTTGGTGGTAACTTTGTATTCGTAGGACGCGGTCGCTAAAATGTTGAAGTCGTTGGTACCACTTCTATGCATATTTTTAAGTTTGTCAAATGTGTCATTGAATTTGGTGTAAGCCGCTCGTAAGTCACGCCATTTTGTGTTGATCGAGTCGTACGTCCGCTCCGTTTTCTTTCCTAATAACGCGTGGAAATGATCTAAAATACGACACCAAAAACTTTGACCCGTTTGTATGTTGGCGAGATCCCCGTCTTGGGATATGAAAATCCAAGCTTTTATTAAAGCTTCCTCCTCGTCTTCGTTCCATGCGGTAGTCTTTTTTTGCTTGAATCTTTGGTTTTTTTTGTTTGTTTGTTTTTTTTTTTACCTTCGACGAGTTGGTTGTTGTATTTCTTGGACCCGTTCGTTGTCGTCGTCGTCGTCATTGTCGAGGTTTATAGGTTGAGATTGAGATGGTTGAAATTGTTGAGAAGGTTATTGAAAGTGGTGTGAAGGCTGTTGTTGAAAGGCTTGGAATTGAAGTTGATTGAATTGTTGTGGTTGTTATTGGTAGAAGGTTTGTGAGTATGAAGTGGTGAATAAAGTTTGTTGTTGGATTTGGGAGGTTAGCAATTGCATGTAACTAACATTTGCATTTGGAGTGTTTGGATTTGAATCCATGTTGAGAGAAAAAAAAATATGAGAGATGAGGTTTTTTTTGTAGAAGGTAATAAAATATAAATAATGTTTTTTGAAGTGTAAATTGTAAGTAGAATAGTGGGTAATTTATAGGTGTAAATATTTGTGTTTAAATGGTAAAAAGTAAATTTTTTTATTGTTAGGAACGGCTATATAGCCGTTTGTTTTACAAATTCCGACCGTTACAAAATTGGAGAGTTGTGATTGGGTGTCTCGTCACGTCTTTGGAACCACGTCACCAGCACCCCATTGGCTTTGGGGCGGTGTTCAAGCATGGGAGAGGTTGCCACCTCAGCCCAAGACGTGTGAAACTACCCCCATACCGGGTAGCCTAACAGAGGGATTGAAATTGAAAGAAAAAAAGGGATGTATTATTGGAAACACATGTCTTAGAATTCCAATGCATTTTATTCCTAGAGGACAACAAAGAAGAGACAAAAGACAAATGATTCAATATTTCAGCCAAATCTAAAGGTCTCCAATTCATACATAACATTTAGTACTAGTATATAATAATCAAATATCCATAAGACAGTCGATTTAATTATTATTTTAGCCAATTCTAAGAACGACAAGTAAAGGATTAAGAACATGCAGATTAAGCTTCACTACCTACCTTTTCCGCTGCTTTTGAATCTTCCATTCTTTAAGAATGTGCTCAATGCCTTCTATCAAAGTGACTTCTCTATTCTCCCTGTAATTCCATACCTCTTCCATCAAATTCCTCCCATTCTTGTGATACCGATTCCTCTCTACCAACGCTGTTACAACAGCACCATACTGTTCAACACTGCATTCCGACTTCAAAATAACCATCTTCCCATCTTCTTCATTGATAATCTCAGATCCATCGCTCTTCCTTGTAAACGGATGCCAATTTGGATCTTCAATCAGATGCTTGCACAGCGATGCGAACTTCGTTGCACTCTCCTTCTTCTTTTCACTGGAAGTGCATCCAACAAAGAACGGGTTTGAATCCACCAACCCCATTCTCTTCGTTCCTATCACACCACCGATTGGGTACGTCTTCAAACCCTAATTTAATAACACCAAAATTAATCATTGATATCTTATCTAATTGTTATAATTTGTAACGACTTACGACTTACGTACATCAATAAGTTCCCAACGAGCTTCTTGCAATTCCTTGTTTTTTGTCTCTATAGCTAAACGAAAAATGGTTTCCTGGTGTTTCTTTTCTTCAATTTGTTCATTCTTCTGTATCAATTTGGTCTGTAAAATCTTCATCTGTTCTTGAAGGTCTATACAGTCATCATCTTGTATAGCCTGTAATGCAGTTTCAAGTTGTGTAATCTCACTTTCTAGACTCTCATAATTTTCAGCTTTCAGTTGGGATTCCAGTTCAGCTCTTCTCTTTCGAAGGATCACCAATTCATCCTGAAAAATATGGATATATATCATATTAACTCCATTTCTGAAATTCTTACAATTTAAACATGGTCCTGAGTTTTTGGATTAAATTACCTTTACACCCTCCAATAGTCTCTTAGAAGTGCAGCTTTCGTTCAACAGTTGTTTGCAGGATAACAATCTTTCTCGCTAATTTACATGAGTAATCAATAAAATGTTAATACATGATCGATATAGTAAAATTAACACAATAAATTACTTAACAAGATTCATATATGAATCTTGTGTATACCACTCTCTTCTTGAGTTCTTGCTTTGATTTTGCCTTTTGAATCTTGAGTTCTTTTTTTGTTATTTCGTATTCTTGTTGTTGCAGAGATTTGCTTGAGGCTTCCATTTGCGAACAGCTATCTTCATAGTATTGAAGAAACTTCTCACAGTCAACGGTTATCTTCTCATTAACCTTTTTTATATCTAACCAAGATTAATTAACAAGAAAAGAGAAATTGTCAATGGAAGATTCAAACACCTTTCCGATTTCATATAACGAGTTCAACATTTACCATATTATATAAAAAATCCAACGCAGAATTATTGTAACAACGAAAAGGATTAATGTCAATAAACATTTCCAACTGTTGCAAACATCGACACATTTCTATCAACTATTGTTAACAACAGAATAAGTCGGCATTTATTAGATGATCAGATCTTCGATTTGTTTTTCTTTTAATGAACAAAAATTAAAAAACAAAAGGGTTAACCAATATGTGTAATGAGTGAAGAATAAAACCTGAAGTATGAGCGTGAAAGACTTCGTCATATTTGGAGAGAATACTCGCTTTTAGGGATGTCGTCTTTTCATCATCGGTGGTGTTTTCCATCTCCTCCATCTCCCTAACACAAAATACAAACAATCCTGGTTTATATTTTAATTTTCAAGTGTTTTAGGAACAAAAAATCATGATCGTTTGGAGTTTATAGTGAGTAGAAGAAACCAAACTAAACATGTCACGATTTTGCCCTTTGAAATGGGAAGCTAGCTAGAGTCGGATCGAGCTCCAGTTGGTAGTGAACTTAGAGAATATAACAGTAAGAAGTAGGGATGAAAGGTTGAAAGATTAGAGAAGGATACTCACATCAAATTGCAGATTTTGCAAGAACCCTTGACCTTGAGAGGAATCGGGATATTAGGAGTAGAAAACCCTGAAAAGTGAAAACGATTAATGGTGAGGAAATAAAAGATGAGTTGCAGGTATTTATTTGACTGGACATTCCCATCCCATCTTCATGCGATAGACAGACCCCCAGCTGGCAACGCCTCCAAAAGGTGGTATTCATATACAAGAATAGAAACTTCATTTTTTAAAACCAAATAAATCCATGTAAACCAATGAAAGGGAATATTCTTTAAATAGAAGAAAATAAATCGTCGGTTGTAAAGATCATCGTAGGATTGTACGATTATAGGTATGAAAAACAAATTTGATCGTATACGAATAGTATTTGAGGTAGGATCGTAAGATCGTAGGATCGGCATCCGATCCGATCCTACCTTTCTTTGATTTTTTTTTTGTTGCAAATGAATTTTTTTATCATTTTATGTCTTTACCAATTTACCGTTTATCCTTTTGTTTAGTGATTTATGATTAATAATTGAAAGTTTTATAACTTTTGAATGAAAAATCGAAATATTTGAAATATTTTTCATGTTTTAAAATTATAAAAAAATTAAAATTATGATTTATTTTGTGGGATCTTACGATCCGATCTTGCAAACCCGAAAACGATCTTATGTAGGATCTCGATCTTGACAACTTTGGATAAATCATTATTCTTATTTATCATTTTTTTATTATTTTTCAAAATTTAATAAAGGATTATTTACATAGACAATTTGTTTTTTTTAAAAGGAAAAGATAAATGAGGCCAATATCATTTATTATTTTTCAAATTTTAAAAAAAATTATCAGTTTTACAAAACAGTCATGAATTTTGTTGGTGGTTATCTGTAAAAGATTTTACAAATCATACGTGGCATATCAGAATCGAAAATGTGTTCATATTATCATATATGTGAGATTTTTGTAAAAAACATTTGTAAAAATCTCTACTACCTATCTACGTGTTTCTTCAAGTTCGAAAATATAGGTTTTTTCATATGTCATTTGCAAAAACCTAAAAAACAATTATTTTCTAACAAAAACTTATAGTTTTTAATAATTCATTTTCTAAAATCTGAGTTCCATACTAGAAAATTCTAAAATAAATATTGTGAAAATCTAACATTTGTACGATGAACTTAATTATCACTTTATAAGATAGTCTTTTGATAAAAAAAATCAATACAACTCTCTCTCTCTCTCTCTCTCTCTCTCTCTCTCTCTCTCCCTCACTCCCTCCCTCTCTCTCTCTGGTATTATTTTTTTCTAAAAAAATGACTTTAAATTTTTCAAGATGAGTATTTTGTTGTAACTTGGGTTAATGGTTCATGTCACTTGAACAATGGTGAATGTATTTAATTAGGTTTAACTCTTTTGTTAAAAACCATGGTATATAAATTCCTGTAAGTCCCCAAAATTGCTTGTGTATCAATCAGATCCAATTGATGGTGCGGAATCTCAATCAATTGGATGATGTCAGATCAATTTAGAAGAGAATGAGAAGAAGAATAACTTGAATCTAATGTATTGATGATATGAATTATGCTCCTTACAATAGATTCTCACACACACTCTTCTTCTCTCTAACTTTCTCTCTCTTCTCTAGCCTTACCCTCACACGCACTCCTCACCCTATATATATGAGACATGGGCCACCGGCAGCACACAAGTATACAACTACACACGCGTGTGCGACCGTACACAGGGTGTGCGGCCGCACACACATGTACAGCCGTACACAACCACAAAATTACATATTACATTATAGAAAAATATATTTTCCTAGAAAAGCAAAGTATAAACCATATTTTTGACCCAACAATCTCCCCCTTGGTTTATAGCTTTCTTTTCTAATTGGCCCAACAAACTCTCCCTAAAAAGTAGCTGACTTTTCTTGTTAATCTTCATTGGGAGCTTGGCTTCAGCATTAATCTTCAAATTTCTTCACAACATCAAGATGAACATATTAATCTTCAATGAATGACTTCATCTCGAGCGGTTGGGTTTTCCTTCAAGATTTGACTTTGAACGCACATTAGGTGAGGAGGCTTGATGAAAAGATTCTTGAAAGATAGCACTTTCAGTTTGAGAATCTTCAGAGAGAACAACGGAGAGAAATAATCTTCTGGATCACTTCAACAGGTTCATAGATAACAACAAATTGATTGAGGAGTCTTCAATGCAACCTGTCACATAATCTTCAAGTCATCTTGACCTTTCTTCTAGGGTTGAAGGATTGAATGTCGAAAAAATAATCTTCATTTCTTGCTCCTTCAAATGAAAATTCTTCGATGCTCACGGATGAAGCCTTGGCTCAGAAAATCTTCGATACAGTCTCCATGAGTCTCATCTACATCAGAATTCATTTTTCAAGACAAAACTAAACTAAACGAAAAATTAGCACACAAAAAAAAAATTTGGATTTTTTATATTTTCTGGAAAAATAAAAACAGAAACAAAAATATTTTTGGATTTTCTGATTTTTCTATACAAGAAATAACACTATTTTTGGATTTTTAATTTTCTGATTTTTGTTTGATTTTTGAATTATTTTTAATTCTCCCCCTAAAATTTGTGCATAGAGGAAAACTATGAACAAATTTAACAGAAATAAAATGATATCTAACTTTAAGAATGATTTGGGATAAAAGTTTTTAGACAGCCTTTATCCGCTTGTCGGTACCTTCCATCTTCACGTCTTTGTCTGGTCGATCACCGGTATTGTTGTCCACTTAAACACGAAAAATTGTGACAAAATTAGGACATACTATAAGCGACAAGACAATGTGATCCTAAGTTCCTAGATATTATATCTGATCCTAAGTTTCTAGATACTATATCTTAAGGACCATTCAACTGACGACGACCAGGGATATTGTTGTCCACCTAAATTGAGCAGCAAGATCTATAGACAATCTTTGAGTGTTCAATTTTAATTGTACTGGAACATGTTTCCCGCTTCCCGATATGCCCTAGTAATCAAAGACTTCCAGAGTACTCCTTACATCGGGTGAGCAGACCATCATTAGGAGAGAAGATAGATTCAGATTATTATCACTTATAGTTTTAGAGGGATTGAGAAGTAGAAGGATACATATGCTGTGTACCAGGTCGGATTGTTAGTCACGCAAATGAGACAACATATGGCTAACAGATAAGAGGAATTTCATATATATATATATATATATATATATATATATATATATATATATATATATAATATGTAGAGAAATAGAGTTGCATATGTTACAGTCCAGGTCGGATCTCTTCCAATCACGCAGAGGAGGCAATATATGACTAACAGTAAGAAAGAAAGAAAATGATTTTCTATAGACCCGATTCATCGGAATTTACCAGTCGCCCCATCAATACCAGAATTAAGGACAGAATCCGCACATCGAGGAAAAGTTAAACCACGGTTCCAGATACGGGTTCATTTTAATGTGAAAAGTGGATTCCCATATATATCTCTCTGCTCAATCTATCCAAGTGTTGTATTGTCAGGCTAAACGGATCTAACTAGGCTAAGATTTGTCAAGTCTATAAATTTCCTAAGTTCAACTCTGCCTAGTCATGTCCATTTAGAATCTTTCGTGCCTACCGACGCATCAAACCAGAGCATTGACCCTTCAACTTTGGGTACGTTACGCAGACTTAGATTGCCTATTATCACTTGATAATATCACTTCCCAAAGCATCTCCCTCAAGCACATTCCATAACCAACATATTATTATTATTATTATTATTATTATTATTATTATTATTATTATTATTATTTTAAATTTTCTAATTTTTGTTTTGTTTTTATTTCTCCCCCTAAATTTGTGCATGTGAGAGAAACAAAAGTAAATGTGCAAATTTAAACTATCCTAAAACAAAAAAATTGTCTTTAAAACGAACCAACTTAAGAAAAACTCAGGAGTATAGAGAAGAAAACTCAAACCGTAAGTCACCGATTGAATTTGCATCCAGAAGGTCTGAGAACAACACGCGTAATCTCAAAATAGATCCGAAAATTCTTCATATCATTAAGCACAAACCCCATGTGATCCGTTCCTTTCTTCCCTTCCCGCAAAGGACACATACTCTCAAACAAATGTCTGAATGTTGTACAGTTGAGAGATGTCCCCTATCAAGTGCCAGGAACAGCCACTACCAACAAACCGAAGTCTGATGATATGCCTCCATAGCTGCTCCGACACATAGCGGGATCAGTTGGTCTTTGGACCCCAGTCCATTTTGAAACTGGGTCGACCTTTTTCATCTTTGCACGATACTCTCTCCCATGACATATCCTATTTATCACAAACAGAAGATGTAAATATATTAGAAGCATTAGATGATTTGGGAGATTGAGCCTTCGGAACCCATTTGTAGTTGGGTTTAACCCATTTCTTTTTCGATCTGATGAGTGGCTCAGTACTTTCTTTTGATCTTGGTGTCGGCCGTTGAGATGACTTTGATTTTGACTTCATGGGAGCATCTCTTGGATTTGGCTTCTTGGCCGACATTCCCTTTTTGCCCTTGGGATTCAGATTCTTGGCCTTGTGGGTTTGATTCTTGGCCTTCTGCGCGTTCCAGTCACCATTGTCTGAACGTGACCTAGAAGGGTTTCTTTTGAAGTATCTCCCTCTTAGCGCATTTTGCTATCCTTGTGCATAGTAGGGAACGTATGCGCGATTAGGACAATTTCTGGCAATGTGTCCAGGTGTTCCACAGTGAAAACATGTCTTTTTCTTCACTGTGAAGTTGTTTCTTCCTGCCCCTGGTGGCGTAACCTTGCCTCGTTTCTGATTGTTCCCACATGCACACTTACAGCAAGCCGTCTGTTTCACTTGATTTGGTGGCCTTCACTTCTCAACAATAGGTTGATCAGAAGCAACCGAGTCCGAAGCAACAGATTCAGAGTTCAAGGAGTCATTGGTGTGTTCAATAGTTTTCTCCTTGTTCTCATCCTCTACTACTTTACCTGCACAAGAAGTAGAATCATTAGTATCGTTCGTCTCAAATCCTCAGTTGGCCTTGATTGTTCAGTCTTAACTGAAGCTGAAGCAGGGGTTTGGCCATACTGAGCAGTCATTTCTTCCTCATTGGTCTCAAGGGGTGGGTTATAGTTGTGATTAAAAGGAGGTGACACATTGTGATACCCTAAACCCTTGGTTTGATTATCATTAAAACTCAATTGTTTTTCTACTAAGGACTCGACTGTCTTACTTGATGCAGTATAATTTTTGAAACTAACATCTGTTTTTCCACACTTAATTTTCAAAGCGTCAAGTTCTTCAGTTACAACAACAACTTTTTTCTTAATGTGATCGTAATTTTCACACTTGTTGCTGTAATCTTCTTGTAATTTCCAAAAGCCCTTAGTCTTGGCCTCTAATTGTGCTTTTAAAGGTTTCTGACCTTTCCTAAGAGTATAGTCTTCGTATTTGAGGTCCTCATTTTCTCTTTTTAATAAATCGATTTGATCTCGGAGAAATTTAATAGTAGTTTCACAAGATGGAGTACATGAAACTTTATTTACCGGAATTGATGCGGAATTCATTTTTTTTTTAATTTTATTTATTATATATATATATATATATTAATTGCCCTTTGACTTAAAAACCGAGAAAGTCAACCTTAAAAGTCAAATTTAAAAAGTCAAACTTAAAAGTCAAACCGAAAAGCTAAATTTGAAAATTTGAAAGTTAAATGAAAAAGTCAAAGGTCCAATTTTAAAAGTCAAAGTCAAAATTTTAAATCAAAAGTCAAAAATTAAAAACTAAAATTTTTGGTTGAAAATGAAATTTAAAAATAAAAAGAAATTGATTTTTTTGGGCTAAAAGTGTTGATTTTGTGAAAAAGGATGCGAGAGAGAGATGTTAAGTTTAAAAGATTTGAAGGGAAGACACAAGAGGCTTGCTAGCCCAGATGGTAAGGCGCTGGTGTTGTTGATCTATAGGTTCCGGGTTCGATCCCTGGCACCTTCAATTCCTTTCCGATTTTTTTTATAAAGACGCTGCAAAGCGAGGATCCCTGCTGGCCGAGGTTGCGATGCGAGGACGAAGACCGCAAACGAGCAGGCCGTTCACGTGAGAGGATCACCGCACACCAAGCCGTATACTTAGACCGCACACCGAGGCCGCACACTCCGAGCCGCACACCTTCAACAATGAACCGCACACCTTCAACAGTAAACCTCACACCTTCAAACAGTTGACCGCACACTCCAAAACATTGAACAACATACAGTTTTCTCAGATTTTTTTTTTGATG